>NC_072731.1:203831386-204131386 GCF_026930045.1 Uloborus diversus
ATGAATTTAAAGTGAGTTATTGCCTGAATTTCCATTTGGCAATAACTTCAGTTTTAGTCGACAAGATAATACTTCATTACCGTGCATGACTTTTATAAGTAGTGAATAAAATGTTTTCCTAAGCTAACAATGTGATAAGTATACATTTTGAGCGTTAACAAGAAGTTCCGTCTAGAACTAGACGAGCCTACTTTCCCGTATACCCATACTACTTTCTAGTACCTGATCAATATTCTCAAAAATAGCTAAAATCGCAAATTTTTTCAAACATATTTTTTTTTAATATTTTAAGCTGATTTCTAGGAATAAAATATTCCTTACTTTTCTTCAAAAAAAACGAACAAATAAAATAGCAGCACCTTTTAAACAAAGCAGCTAATACACTGCTTTCCATTAAAAAATTTTTTTAACAGCTTTCAAAACGAAAAAATAATAAGTTCATTAAAATAAATACATCATATAAAAAAAAATCGTTTCTTTTTCCCCTGTTGCCGAAAATAATTTTTTAAACGAATTAATGCACTTACCAAAATAAAAAAAAAAAAAAACAATAAAATGTCAACTTAAAGAAATAATTTTCATTGTCAAAAAAAAAAAATCGTCTGCGCATATTTTTCGAGTTTATTCACCGAAAACTAAATACCTAAATTAAAACTTTAGCGTGAAAATAAAAACAAATCATATCAACAATAATTATTTCACAGTTAAAACCACAGCAGCGGAGTCGGAGTCGGAGTCAATCTCATTTTGGGATAAAAGAGTCGGAGTCGAATATCCAAGAATCGGAGTCAGTCATTTGTCCTCCGTGTATAAATGTTTGCCAAAGCTACGAAGTCAGAGTCGAAGTCGGGGAGTCGGAGTCCGATTAATTGTCGGGAACAGGAGTCAGAGTCGGTGTCAGGTCCCCCTAAATTCTCGGAGTCGGAGTCGGGAGTAGGTCGTCAAGAGCTATTTCCAACAAAGTTTGTTTGAAGTAAATCCGCCTTCAAGTACGGAATCTACATTGACTTTCAGTTTCCCCGTAGGCGCTAATGTTAAGGGATTTGAACTGTTCAAAATTGAACGGAAAATTGTTCAAATCAAAAAGATATCTTATATACAAGTTTTTTTATCAAAAGCTTTTTCCTACAAAGTTGGTTTGAAGCAAATTCGCCTCACAGTTCGGAATTGCTTTGAATTTCCCCGTAGGCGCTAATGTTAAGTTTTTTTGAACTGTTCAAAATTGAACAAAAAATAGTTCAAATCAAAAAGTGAAATACGGGAATGAGGTGTCCTCGCCGAGATCTTTCGAACAAAAAAAAGTTTGTTCGAATCGGACTATTCATTCAAAAGTTATTAGGGGGGGGGGGACACACAGACAGACCGACAGACAGACCGACAGACCGACAGACATTTTTCCCCATCTCAATACCCTACTTTCCAATTTTTAATTTTTCAATATTTATTTAATTATTTTATTTATTTTTGACTTTTTTTTGTTTTTCACGATATTTTTAAGATGCATTAAGCCTTCTTTCATGCTTTTTTCTTCTTTTTCTGACTTTTACTGGGAAAGTAGGCTAAAACAAGAAGTTCTGTCTAGAACTAGACGAGCCTACTTTCCCGTATACCCATACTACTTTCTAGTACTTGATCAATAATCTCAAAAATAGCTAAAATCGCAAAGTTTTTCAAACATATTTTTAAAATACTTTAAGCTGATTTATAGGGATAAAATATTCCTCACTCATCTAAAAAAATTAGATGCGTAATAAAAAAAAAAAAGCGAACAAATAAAATCGCAGCAACTTTTAAACAAAGCAGCTAATACACATTTTTCCATTAAAAAAATCTTTAACAGCTTTCAAAACGAAAAAATAATAATTAAAATTAATAAGCTTATTAAAATGAATACATAATATCAAAAAAAAAAATCGTTTCTTTTTCCCCTGTTGCCAAAAACATTATTTTAAATGAATTAATGCACTTACCAAAAAAAAAAAAGACAATAAAATGTAAACTTAAAGAAATAATTTTCTTTGTCAAAAAAAAAAAAATCGTCTGAACATATCTTAATGTAGAAACCATAGACTAATAATAAGAGTAGACCGAGCTTTCTCATTCTTGCTGATAAAGAAAATTGGTTCATAGATGTATCATGTGACTAGTGGAAGGGCTTGGCGAAGACTTTGGCAGCATGGTTGCTAGATGGCAGCATTATCTATAGTTTGGCACTCGACATGTATTTTAAGACAATGTGTTTTCATTAAAAAAAACTTCCAGGTGCAGAGATTGAACTGTTTTTCTTTTAGTTATGCATTATTTTGACATTAGTAATAGTTTTTGATCAGTTTTCGGTAACTTTTATTTCATTTGGAGCTGTCAGCGTTGGCGTGAACGAAATGGCGTAAACGTTTTGCGTTAACGCAAAAATGTACTAATCGGTAACTTAAATTGAATAGGTAAAAATCTTACCGTTTGCTGATTCTTCTTGGTCGCTTGCATCTTTTATTGCTTAGAGAGTTATTGAAATTGACTAAAGAAAATGCACAATACTATCTAAACGAAAAACTCACTATATTAACAAAATATTTACAACTTAGAATAACAAATTTACAAATCGGACTCCATAAAAGATCATTCTTCCGTGTTCCATCAATTCTATTTATTTTATTTCGCGTTGGCGTTGATCGTCTGCTACTATTAACGCCCGCTGTTGCTAGGATATCCACCAGTCACATGGTTTGGTTTATGAGCAGCAAAAGGGTTGCCATAGCTCGGTCTACTCTTATTATTAGTCTTCAACGCCCGCTGTTGCTAGGATATCCACCAGTCACATGGTTTGGTTTATGAGCAGCAAAAGGGTTGCCATAGCTCGGTCTACTCTTATTATTAGTCTATGGTAGAAACCATAGACTAATAATAAGAGTAGACCGAGCTATGGCAACCCTTTTGCTGCTCATAAATCAAACCATGTGACTGGTGGATATCCTAGCAACAGCGGGCGTTGATCGTAGCAGACGATCAACGCCAGCGCGAAATAAAATAAATAGAATTGATGGAACACGGAAGAATGATCTTTTATGGAGTCCGATTTGTAAATTTGTTATTCTAAGTTGTAAATATTTTGTTAATATAGTGAGTTTTTCGTTTAGATAGTATTGTGCATTTTCTTTAGTCAATTTCAATAACTTTCCAAGCAATAAAAGATGCAAGCGACCAAGAAGAATCAGCAAACGGTAAGATTTTTACCTACAGTTTCAATTTAAGATACCGATTAGTACATTTTTGCGTTAACGCAAAACGTTTACGCCGTTTCGTTCACGCCAACGCTGACAGCTCCAAATGAAATAAAAGTTACCGAAAACTGATCAAAAACTATTACTAATGTCAAAATAATGCATAACTAAAAGAAAAACAGTTCAATCTCTGCACCTGGAAGTTTTTTTTAATGAAAACACATTGTCTTAAAATACATGTCGAGTGCCAAACTATAGATAATGCTGCCATCTAGCAACCATGCTGCCAAAGTCTTCGCCAAGCCCTTCCACTAGTCACATGATACATCTATGAACCAATTTTCTTTATCAGCAAGAATGAGAAAGCTCGGTCTACTATTATTATTAGTCTATGGTAGAAACATAAATGACTTTTTTATTCGCCAAGCGAGTTTATTCGCCAAAAACTGAGTACCTAAATTGTAATTTTAGCGTAAAAATAAAAACAAGTCATATCAACAATAATTATTTCAGTTAAAATCATAGCTGCGGAGTCGGAGTCGGAGTCAATCTCATTTTGAGATAAAGGAGTCGGAGTCGAATATTTAAGAATCGGAGTCAGTCATTTGTCCTCCGTGTATAAATTTTTGCAAAAACTACGAAGTCAGAGTCGAAGTCGGGGAGTCGGAGTCCGATTTATTGTCCGGCACAGGAGTCGGAGTCGGAGTCAAGTGCCCCTAAATTCTCGGAGTCGAAGTCTGGAGTTCGGCGTCAAGAGTTATTTAGAACAAAATTTGTTAGAAGTAAATCCGCCTTCAAGTGCGGAATCTACATTGACTTTCAGTTTCCCCGTAGGCGCTATTGTTAAAGGATTTGAACTGTTCAAAATTGAACGGAAAATTGTTCAAATCAAAAAGATATTTTATATACAAGTTTTTCATCAAAATCTTTTTGCTACAAAGCTTGTTTGAAGCAAATTCGCCTCACAGTTCGGAATTGCCTTGAATTTCCCCGTAGGCGCTAATGTTAAGTTTTTTTGAATTGTTCAAAATTGAACAAAAAATAGTTCAAATCAAAAAGTGAAATATGAGAATGAGGTGTCCTCGCCGAGATCTTTCGAACAAAAAAAAGTTTTTTCGAATCGGACTATTCATTCAAAAGTTATTAGGGGGGGACAGACAGACAGACCGACAGACAGACAGACAGACCGACAGACAGACAGACCGACAGACAGACAGACCGACAGACATTTTTCCCCATCTCAATACCCTACTTTCCAATTTTTAATTTTTCAATATTTATCTAATTATTTTATTTATTTTTGACTTTTTTTTGTTTTTCGATTTATTTTTAAGATGCATTAAGCCTTCTTTCATGCTTTTTTCTTCTTTCTCTGACTTTTACTGGGAAAGTAGGCTAAAAATGAATCTTTCCTTTTGTAATTTGCATGAAATAAAAGTCCCTTCAATAAATGGTATAAGTGTCAATCTAAATTGAAGAACCAGAAATAATGCGAACGAAATCACCCAGTGTGCGAATGGAAAAAAGGGTGAGAGCGCATTCCTTCCGAACTGAAGATGTAAACCGTATAGAATGCAATTTTCTTCATTTTCCCATCAGGAGGGAAAAGAAGCAGAATCCAATCTCAGATTAACCAATCTTTTTCGAGGGATTTTGATGGAGGAGAAAGTTAATTTTCTTCATGAGTTCTTGCATTTTACAACACTCAAGAGAAGCATTTTTTCTTTTTTTCCATTTCTAACCTTCATCAAAAAGTGATGCTTCAGTTTCATTTGACAACGTGTGTCCTAAGATTGTCTCAATGTCTGAGGATAAATGTTAAAGAAATTAGATGGAAGCGAAATAGTGTCCAAAATGGACAGCAACTGTTTAATGTGTAGCAATATTTATTTCTTTATTAATAGTTTCTTTTCAATCTTCACTTTCTGGCACTAATACAAAAAATACCACTATGGTTAGCGATTTTTCACTTCATCACAACGCTTTTAAAAACATTTGAAGATTCTTCTCTTTTTGTGTCCACTCTAACTCAAAACTTAAAGTATTAATTCAAACAATTTTCATCACACACGTGTACTCTCATGTTAATTGGCACTGCGTAGTTTTTCGCAAATTGATTCAGAGGGATGGCGCAGTCAAAGTTTTATCCGTTAAGAATTCGAATAAATCTCAAGAAGTAATGAAATGATTCAAACAAATATTGTACGCAGAAGGTCCTCAATGGAAACTGGCTTAGTCCTGTCGTATTCGAGATTAAAATGTAGTTCTGATTTTTTTTAAATGTTGTTTTGGGTCAGTTAGTGTAGTGTAAATCTATGTTTGCAGTTTTCAAAAACTCGTGCTCGCTGCGTAACACGCGACGAAATACGAAATCGACGGACTTATTTTTCCTTTTACAACTCTTAAACTATGCAGCTTTTGATACAAAATGTTGATATATATGTTTTAAGGTACATTAAATGTTCAACAATTTTAATCTCAAGTGACGCTGTGTGCGATCAATAGTTTAGGAGATATCGTATTTAAAAAATTGTCCTTATTTTGCGAAAAATGAAAAAAATTATACTTCGATCAAACTTTGGGCCAAATATCGGCATAAATTCCTGCGCTACAATAAAACAAAAGTTTTAGTTGGCTTTTATTTAAGACTCAAACGAAGTCTGTAAGTTCAATAGCTCTTTTACAATCGCAAAAAAAAGAACAAATAATCCGAAAATTTGATTTTTAAAGAAATGAGACAAAACACTTTTCAAGACAATATTAGAGCCCTAGTCTAAAGAAAAATCCAAAAAAATATATAAAAAGACAGTAATGTGTGTTTATATTGTCATTTGCTTTTCACGATTTCTTGATATCAAATCATTTGAGGGTGAAATAATCTTACAATGAGACAGCAAAGAGTTTAAATTTATCCATGTGAAAATTTTAACACCTAAATTATTAAAGGTATTTCTTTAAATAACAAGAACTACTTCTGTAAATAAGTATTCAAATGAGTATGTATCTTGAATAGATCTTGAAATGGGTATGTATACATCCATAGAAAAAATCCAGACATAAATTACGTATCGCGTTAAATTTAAATTAACTTAGACAATTAAAACATATATATGTCTCAAAACTGAAGTGTAAAAAAACTCTGTATTACTTGCTAAACTACATTCTGACCACATCCGAGAAGTGTATAGCACTTCAAATAAGTTATTTCTTGATTATCTGAACAGTTGGGACCTAAAAAACTCGAAACAATAGGTTCAGAAATAATCACTATTACCAGAAATGTAGCTTCTTTTGAGTCTTCCGAATAAAATGTAGAAAAATGAGGGAAAAAAGAAGATTGATCTGAAAAAGGTAGACAGGAAAGTGTAGGAGAAATGAGTGAAATTGATAAAAACTAAAAAGTTACTACATGAAGTGTGTCATTTGACTATGATTTTGAGAAAGAAAAATGAGACCAATGTAACAAATCAAAGCTTTTGCATCATTAATAAAGTCAAGTTTGATCAAGAACACCATCGACCGCGCATTTATAGGCACTGAAAGTGTACAAAAACACGTGCTTAATCATGATGCTCAAATACATACAACCTCATATAGAGCATATAGTTTGGATTTCAATGAAAATTATCTAACCTTTGAATGGTCATTTAAACTAGTTTCTTTCAAAATGTTTGAATGAAAATTTAATCACATATAGAATAAAAGTCTTTTTTAGAAAATTTAACGGATGTTTCCTCTTTCTGATTATCCTAAATTTCAGCAAGGTTTGGTTATTTTAAAAGTATTAAGCACATCGAAAATTCTAAAATGCACCTTACAAGTATTCTGTAACACAACTAACACTGCCACATATTTTCATTGCCGAAGGAAAGCCGTTGATCTTTTTAAAGGAAAGTATGCATTAAATTTTAAAAATAATTAAATCTATTCATTAAGCTATGGGAAACCCAACTGTCATAATCTTTGATGAAATTTTTGGTTAAGAGGAAAAGAAACAATTCTATGACTGTCATGTCATGAAAGAGAATTGTATGAAAACAATGGCGTCGCAACGGGGAGGGGGAGGTCAACCGTCTGTGGGGTGAAACCCAAAGTTTTTGAAAAATATGAAGCTAAAATGCATTTTTAAGACTAAAACTTTTAAAATTTTTCCGGAGGGTAAACCCCGGACACACTTTTTAATCTCTTTATCGTACATTCACCCACTTAAAATTTGGTTATAACACAAATGTTGCTCTTTCAGAAAATTGTATGAATTTCATGTTTACACACGTTATTTTTTTCCTTTTGCGTTTGTAGGGGGGGGGAGGTGACGCCACAAGCTACCATCTCGGGTGTCACCCATGCTAGGTACACCACTGATATATATATATATATATATATATATATATATATATATATATATATATATATATATATATATATATATATATATATATATATATATATATATATATATATATATATATATATATATATATATATATAGTGTGTGTGTGTGTGTGTTTGTGTGAGAAAGTTCTTGATTTTAACTCGCTTTTGAAAACGTAACAAACAAAAGACACAATTTATGACTTCACGAAGCAGTGTAAAAACTTAAAACACAAACTGCCAAAATAAATGAAGATAAAGTTTATTCTGAAGTAACAAAATCCTCTTAAGCTTTCTAGCAACAAACTAACATGTTCAAGAGCTTCGGCTTCAAAATTATAGATTCAAGACATCGTTTTTATCGATTCTTGACTCAAGCAAAATCACGCGCAACGTAAAAAATGCCGCAAGATTATTAGGATTCTCCCCTCTTCCTTTTTCCATCCTTAATAAATGAAAAAAAAAAAGTCGAGTGGAAACATAAAAAACAAACTGATTAGAGCGTCGCCGAGGATTATTAAAAAAGCCACTGTAGCGAAACTAATAAGATTTCCCACAAAAAGAATCACGAAGGAGAATTTTGTGGAAAGTACTTTAGCCGGTCGAAGCCGATGATAGCTTTAAAACAGGGATTCGACTATCAGGATTTTCCGGTCCTGAGCACTTTACATAAGTTAAGGGGAGGAAAAAATGTACTGGAATTTTCAATTTATAATAATCTTTAACAACAGCCATGTCCAAAACTTGATGTCATTTGTTTATTTCCTGAGCAAAATGGCAGGAGAAAAAATGAGCCTGTAGTAATTACGTAATGAGATAATGAGTTCACTAATGAATGAAACATGTGGCAAAAACTTAATTGGCAAGCTTCTTTGTAGGTTCCTTAAAGATGCAGATTCTAAAAACATGGAAAAATCATACATTGACAATTTTTTTAATGTTTTTATATATATATATATATATATTTTTTTTTTTGGTCAATTATTGAATTTTATCCTGTTTATCACCTTCCTTCCTAAATTGACAACAGTTATTTATTTTTATTTACTACTTCTAGTGGAATCAATTTTTATCACCTTGTTATGAAAATTATGTAGAAATTTTTGTTGGAAGCCTGGCTGGTCGTTGGACTCCTGGGTAGAAACCGAGGTCCAAACTTGCCACTATTTTTTTTTTTTCATTTTTCGTTAAAAACTAAAACTAGAGCGATATACAAAAAAAAATACGGTTGAAAAAAAATTGAGAAGCATTTTTTTTAAAATTAAAAAAAAAAGGATGGCAATTAGATAAAATCTAGTTAATCTAAACTTCCTGAATACTTTTTCGTAGTTGAAAACCAACTTTTTTTTATCTACATTTTTTGTACTTAGCATAAAGTCCCATGGAAGCTCATCGTGACTGAAATGTTTTATTATGTTACCCTGTACGACCGAAATTAGGGAATGTCGATTTTCGCTATTGATTCACAGGAATTAGTGGTATGTGAATGTTAATATTCATTGGTCCGCATCTACAAGATTTTTGATTTTCACGGTAGCATTTATATACGATATTTGTACTATGACAGAGGAAAGGGGACATATGTGAACTCGGAGCATATGTGGTGTCGTTCATAATGGGGTTGCTTCCTTCAGTCAAAAGTACTAATTTCAATCACTGAAATGGATAGGATAAGCCAAAAAAATAATAATAATATGATAAAAATAACATGGAGCGAGAAAAAACTTTCGTTTTTTCAACGGTTCATTTTAATTAATTTTTTAAAATATCCGATTTTGAAAGTAAGGCGTGGTCTTTATGACGTCACAAATGATGTACTTTAGTGCATTTGTCTACTGCGTTTCCACGTTATGATAATTCAGAAGCGAATTAAATATTGCGCTCTGCTAATGGCATTTCATCTTTTGGGATGTCCTCGGCAGAAGCGTAAACAACTAAAGCGCACCAATAAAAATAATTTGTAAAAAATATCAAATTATTTTTAAAAAATGGTCAGATCCTATGTTTTTAAGCATACTCTTTTAGGAAAAAGTACTTTTAAAATTTTGGAAGCGACCCTATATCACTTGGACTAGCTCTTAGCTATACCCGCTCCATGAACTCAAAAGTCTTCGGAAAGTGTAGAACATGCAGGAGAATTGTAAGAGTGTCGTCCTTAGCTAAACTCAGACAAGCTAAAATATGACTGGCTTATGTATGCTCACATTAAACTGATTGCAGGTGGAGTAAACCATTAGTCAGTTCATATAAAGGAAATTTCCAACGATCAGTGACAAATCTGGAGATGGTAGCTCGCAGAATTCGGTCTTTACCAAACGTAAGAGCACCATCATGGTGTCTGCTATACCAGTAGTGTGTGCCGGAAGAACTTTCAAAGTCTATAAATTTGAAACATTTCTTCTTGAGTAATCCTCGGAAAATGTTTAAGATATCATTTTTCAAAGGGACATTTGGTACACTCTTTTAATAGAACATTGACAACTTCCTTTCCATAGAATCCCACATGGAGATAAATCCATTGCATACACATTTAATCATATTAGGAAGCCTGTGTTACGTAGTTTACATGTTTTTTGAAATTCCAAATGCGTACCTCTAAATAATGAAATAGTCTTGGGTCATCCAGAGGAAAACTTTAAATTTACTGCACTCAAACAATTTCAAATGTTTTAAATGAGAAAGAGAGAAAAGCTTCTTAATTAAACAAAAGTTTGGCTTACTCAGCAGAGAAGAAATTTTTTAAATGTTTTACACACATTAAACATCAAGCAAAAAAAGCAGTAGAAGCTGCATATAAAATACTGAGCTACAGAAAACAAAGCAAATTTCCTACAAAATTTTTGTGCAGTGCAATGAAAAAAGAGTGCTTTTGCATTTAGGTGCAAATGCATGCGACAAGATAAAAGGAAATCTCCTAAAAGCTAACTTGTAAAATTCCTAACAAAGCGATGGCTGAGATAATAGAAACATTGATTTACAACATCTAAAATGAACATAGCTATTAAGGAACTTACCGCAACCTCTCTGACCAGCTGTAAGGAAGCGAAAGTCATGAGGGAGACTAAACATTACAAAATGACTAAGCATATACAATGGCCACTAAACATTCATAATACTTGGCCATACATCAATAAATATTTTCTAAACTAACAAATTTACTTCCTACCCTAAAACGTCCTATTTTCCGGGATTTCGACTTGGTAAAAAGCTCGACAAATTGCACCTCACGAACATCTCGTCTAGTGGCAGAAGTCAGTTTTTTCAACTTCAACAAACACATCTAACAAATAGTGTTGAGTAAGATAGGGAAAATGTGTTAAAAGATATTCCCTAATCAGTTTTGTTCTTTATTTTGGGAAAAGAGTAAATTTCTCTTGTATAGATGTATCAAATTAAAAAGAAAATATATAAACCAGAAACATCTCTTTTTTTTTTGAAAGGAACGTATGACCTTGAATGCTTTTTTTTTTCACTTGCTATGTAAAGGTGATAAACTAAGTTCTGCAAAAGCTCACCAACCCGGTAATTTAGAGGTTTCGTGCAATTTTTTAAGGACACCTTAATAGTATTTGTTTTGAGCGAAAACGTTTTTGAATAATATTCTTTCAACATCATATGCATGAAAAAAATTAACGAGGCTATTTACGTACACCGTTTCTCGTCAGAAAAAAAATGTCACAGCATTATGTTACACTTTGATTGAAACACTGCAAAATGTTCCTTTGCTACATGCGTATCTACTTAGAAATCAGAAACAAAGTGGCATAAGAATAAAGAACTTCTGCGATATTTCTGATTCAGCTATAATTAACGAGATAAATTGATACTTCTTAGCATTCTTTGGGTAAAAGAGTTGCATTTTGAAAAATATTGTGAGATCAGAGAAATCGGTGAAATAAGCTCTCTCTCTCTCTCTCTCTTTCTCACACGCTTTGAAAGATTACCCTTCTGAATGGCCTCCTGATCAAAAATATTGGCAGAATACCCGTCAATCCGTTGTGTTTTATACAGGGCTGCGGAGTCGGAAGAAAAATGGCCGACTCCGACTCCAGGATTTCGAAGCGTTCGACTCCGGCTCCCGCTTTATTATTATTATTTTTTTTTTCAAATCCCCCCCCCCCCCATGGAAAGTAGGGAAAACCTTAAACAGAGATTGAAATATTTATTTCTTTTTATGAAATTTTCGCGTTTTATTTTATTGTAAACAACGTTAGAAGTGCAATTTGAAAATCAAACTGCCCATTAGTTGCGATTTCTAAAGTGAGATTATTGAAAAATCCCATTTTTTAAAAAAAGTGGAAAAGATTAATTTGCTCCCATTTAATGCTTAACAAATAGATGTTGATCAAATCCTGTGCTTTCAATTTTTCAAAGCTGTAACTTGAGAGAAAAAAAAACTTTTCTGCTAGGTCAAAAAACTTTTCTTATGAGGGGGTGGTCCCCCTCCCCCTACAGGGTGACACCCATCTGGTGGGTGACACCTGAACTAAATTTCAGAATCTATAAAAAGTGAAATACTTTAATTCTGAAAAATTTCCCGAATAATAAGTCTTAAATTTCATCTTAAAAATTTACACGAAAACATTGCACTATATTGCAGGGAGAGGTCGGCTATATGTACGTCTGGAGTACATTTTAGACAAAATATGACGGTATACAGCTTTGCACGAATAACTTTTACTATACCCATATTTCTTGGCTTAATTTTAATTTTAATTTTATTGGCAGCTTTAGAATTGACTTTAATATGAAGATTTTAGGATTAACTACAATTATTGAGCGTTGTAACCAATAAATTATGTTCTGATTTCATTTTGTACTTTTTAGTGATAACCAAGCTTTCTTAGATAAAGTCTTTAGACTAAAAAAAAAACATTTATATTTTATCAGATCTTTTGGATTTGCGCTTTCGTTGCAACACTTACTTGAATTTCCAAGCATTGTCAGAAGTTTCCCGACTTGCTCAAGCGATACATTCCTTTTACTATTCTGTATCAGAGATCGAGGTAAAAAATACGTTATTACTTTTATATGAAAGTGATTACTTAGAAAATGTTAGGCGACAAAACTGTTTGCTGACAGTTGCTATCAGTTAAATAAAGTTAAAAAATAAGCAAACTAGGAGACTGCGGCGTACGTAGCTGTTACAAAAAGTTCGATAAACAATCAAGCCAGCTGACTGCAACAATGTCGATTATTTTCTTATTAGTAGGCCTTTATACATGCAATGAAATTAATTATTAGTCAGTTTAAAAAAAATGCAGGGAGAGTCAGTGAAAATGAAAGGAAAAAAAAACCCGGAGTCGGCATGTTTTCGAATGACTTCGACTCCCACTTCTTTATCCCAAAAATCAATCCGACTCCGACTTCGACTCCACACCCCTGAGTTTTATACAATTAGAAAACCTTCTCAAACGATCTGTTTACAGTTAAAGAGTCGATATAAAAGACAATCCTTACGTTATCAAACAAAAATTTCAAATAGCACGGATACAATGTTATATCTGCTGACACACAGATATAAATCACAAGTGATCCAAAGCCAAGATTACTCTTATTATCTCACTTTTAAAACCCCAAACGTGTTCAATCCTTGTTTCCAAACATCGGACACTCAGAATCATGCATGTTTATGAAAATCAGCCGAGCTTGGTTAACCAGGAGAATAAACCCGTGAACGAAGCAATTTTATTTATTTATTTATTTATTAATTTTTTTACCATTTGCAAAGTGCTAGAAGGTTTTCTTAGGTAGTTAACATAGAAAACCCGTTATTTCCCATCTCAATTCAGCTCTTTGCGCTGAAATAGAGATTTCTTGTATTTTCAAACCAAATGTTTGTAACCTATGTGATTAATTCAAACGCATTTTATTTTAATTCACCGTTAATCAGTTTCTTTGGAAGTGTAATAACTACGATAACGTAAAAAAATGTTCCAACAATTGTTCCAAATGAACGTTGAATTTATGGCCATAACTTTAGATTGTAAACTTATTATTTCGTCTTATATACTTAAAGTTTTTTTCTCTTGTCATTAACATATAGGGGGGAAAATGCTGCACGAAAATACTTTTTGAAATTTGTCCTCAGTAAAATTACCCAAACAATTCTACGAGAAACTTTACCTACTTTGCGTTGTAAGTAATCGTGTGAAAGGGTAAGGTGTTCTTTGATAAATTGTAAAAGTTAGATTTTTGAGTACTAACTGTCCAACTTACCTGGATCTGCCTAAAACTGTAATATAATGATACCGAGAGCGGAAAATATGAAGCAATTATTTTTATTTGATCAATCAATAAATGGTAAAAATGCCAAAAACAGGTTGGGCAAAAATGTGCTTCCATATTATAATCATGCACTTGGGGTTCAACTCCACTAAACTGGGTAAGATATTGCAACAGGCACTGCAATACCAGATGCTTAATGTTTGAAAAATGTAGCTTTGTGACGGTCAACCAACAATTTTAATATTTCAAGGATGTTGTCTGTACAATTTTGCACTACGCAGTACTAGCAAGGAAATTTAGAGTGCGAATCAACTTACCATGCGCCTAAATCTCACATACAATTTCTAAAGAACTAACAATAATATACGTGCACATTGCACTGGTCTACTTAATTTATTTTCCATTATACATAGATCTTTTAAAGCCAATAGCTAATTAAATTTATTAGTATTTCCTTCCTTTTTTGCAATTAATCCCTGGTTGTAGCTTTAATATTATACAATAATGACTCTCATGTTCTGTTGTCACTAAAGAATCTTTAAAAAATACCAAAACACTAATTTGTATTTGAAAAATATTAAAGAACATTATGTTGCCATTCCGTTTTGCTAATCAGTCAGTATATTAAATATGGCACTGATCCATCATAAGGCCTCCTTCACGTGAGGTAACTTAGTTGAATCACCTTTTGAACAATTGAAAGTCTAACCGGGTAGGAACGTCGAGGACTCGCCCAGAATCCTTCACACGACACTCAACTCGTCAGGCAAGCCAGAGACACATGTGTCGCTACCATTCTTATCCCCCCCCCCCCCGATGAGTGGAATTAACTACAAGGACATCGCCAAACGTTCACTCACACATGAGTAAGCTTGTCAGACTCTGTCGAGTCAACTCTGTTCGGTTTTCACCGCGTTGTGAAGCAGCTTCTTTAATAAATTCGGCTTCGTACAGCGGTGTGTGACATAAAATTATTTTTTATGTACCCTTTTCGTTCGAGACGCAAACTTGATTCAACTAAGTTGACACAGCTGTGACAATGTCATGAGCACAACGAAAAACGCCAGTCAACTGGATGACTGGAAATGTTTTTGAAAAGTTGGTTTAACATACCGCTGCGTATGTAGGAGGCTTAACTTAATTAATTTTTGATTATGTCAGAAAAAAGGTGCGAATGCACAAATCTAGCTACACTAGCTTGAATACAAGCCAATTTCCTAGATCGTACCATCGCACCTTATGGCTTTTAAATTGTTTAAAACATTTTACAAGCAGCGCGATACAACACCCATGCGCTAAATAAAGTTTAGTTTAGATTCCTCCGATTTCACAACTTGGATATGAGGTTACAGATAAAGGACATTTTCTTAAGCCTTCCATAAACATGGTAAACAATTTAAAGACCGACTACAAGACTTTTGGTCACACAGGCTTAGCGAACACGCATCATACATGTACTCGATAGTCGCGTTCGCAACTCACTTTTATAACCCGCAAATCCTCATTCCCTCTAAGAAAAAAAGTTACATATTTCCCCTTTCACATGCAGAAATCAGTGATATCTTGGAAAATGGTTTTAAACAGCGCCGTGAACAAGCTTAAGACCTGCATTCTATGAATATGGGAAAGTACCAGTTGATAGTAAGAGGCAATCAGGCTCACCTATTGCCGGAAGAAAAAAAAAGAAGAAGAGAAAAAAAAACTTAATGCAGTAATAAGTAGGTTATAAGCAAGTTACAAGAGTACTACATGAACTCGGCTGATGTGTCTTTCTGGTCTTCGACTTAGAAGTCACTTTACTTCAAACACAAGCTCGATGTCTTTGCGCTGGGCTTTCTTCGGCTTATTAAATTTTAAGTAAAATTGCAATTTTTAATTCTATTTTAGGTAGTTTTTATCCCTTAAATATACGTATTTAAAACAGCGAAATCCAATTACAACTAACTATAGATGACCCGTGCGGAACTTCGCACTGTGTTTCGAATCGTTTCGTAAGGCATTTCGCTCTTTAAAAATTTCAAAGGAAGAACATTAGGAAGAAGAACCAAAAAAAAGTAAGCACTGAAGAGAAGGCATGTAATTTAAAGAAATCAGTAACAAAACCTCGTTAAATACAACGTTGTGATAATTTGATCATCGCTCACCTTTTGGTTGTACGTATTTTCAATGCAAACATAAATATCATTAAAAGTGTGGCTGAGTAGTGACTCGTGAAAAAGCAATAATTGTGCATGTGAAAAAACAGGTTGTGGCAAATACAGTCCTGCCCATGTGAGCATCTGACGGGAAAAAAAAGAAACATTAAAGAGATATTTATTGGCACGGATTCGAATTGGCGCCATTCTGATTAACAGCCCGAAACCCCAACAAACCTAGCAATTGCGCCTTCCTTTTCGAAAGCTATTCATTGAAGGAATGCGTAGAAGAAAACAGCAAAAAGGCTTTTTGCCGAAAATAAAAAAAATAATAAGATCATGCTTCTATGTTTTGTCATTAACTAGCATGATACGATTCAAAATTATTCGTAAAGCATGGAATTTGATTAAAGAATGACGAAGATCTCACGTAGCGATTGAAACAAACATTCTAGAGAAGTAATAAATTAGAATTAAAAATGAGTGTTTTTATTTTTGAATATTGAACTCTTTCACATAGAAGGTTGCTTTAACCGTTACGGCTTAAATGCCCGCACATGTCTCTCTTTTAATCGAACACTTAAAATTCAAAACCAAAACCACATGAACTAAGTCCGTTTTTTAAGTGAAATTTTTCGAACGTAGACAAAATGTTTTTTTTTTTTTGCAGCTGAAAGCAGAGGAGTAGAAAATGATTTCTTACTAATGAAGTTAATAATAATTTTAATGTTTTATATCGAATTCGCGCGAATAAAAAAAAAGGTTTAATGGGTGAAACTCGTAGTTTTAATTTGGCGTAGTATTTTTTCATTTGTACAAAAGGTTGAACACTGCTATTAGAAACATCTACATTTCAGCATACAATGAAAATGTTTTTCTGCACAAAAAGGATTTCTTTGAGGTAAATCTAATACTTTTTTATGCTTACATTATGCTGAGTGGTCTGGATGGAGACAGAGCTTTAAAAAAAAAAGGGGAAGAACACCCTTCGATTAACAGTCAACTTATCTGAATGATAACTGTAGCCCGAATAAAGGAGTCGAAATACCAAGTAGCATTCCCATTGCATTTATTTTATTACGCGTGTTAACTGTTGTATATTATGAGTACATGTAATGTGTAATATTAATCAAAAGTTGCTATTATGTCGGACAGCTCGAGCTTGCCCGAAGTTCAGTTAGTTTATAGCTGAACGCTCTATCAAAAAAAACTTATCAATTTAACCGAAAAACTAAATCCAGTGCTTTTATGCTTTATTAAAAGAAAAAAAAAGAAAAATCAACACACACACAGCAAGGAGCGTTCCCGAAAACTTGATTTTTCGACCGTAAGTCTATTTTTCGTCATTAGCCAGCCTGATAAGTTTTAAAATGAGAGGGGAATAGTATATAAGATAAGATATTGAAGAGAAATGTTTTTATTTTTGAAAATTTTTACAATTTGTTACCGCAGGTTGCTTGAACCGTTATGACTTAGATGGCAGCAAGTGTTCATCATTTAACAGCACGGTTAAAATACAAAAAAATTTGAACTAAGCTCTTTTTTAAGCGTAGCTTTTCGAATGTAGTAAAAATGTGATAGGCTATTTGTTTTTTTCAAAAATGTGAGGAAAAAATGTAGTTTACCCTTCAAGTTGAGGTAGTATTTTTTTTTTTTTTTGTACAAAGAGTCAAAAACTCGTTAGAAGAATCTATATTTCAATATACGATTTATTATTTTTTTTCTGAAAAAAAAAACAATTCCATTGTAGTCTGAAATCTTAAACCTGATACTTATATTTTCGCTTACATTATGCTTTAATTTCCTTACTGGAGCCAAAACTTTAAACACAAACAAAAAAAAAAACTTTCAATTCAGAAGTAATCTAGCACACTGTTACATCAAGTATTCATAACAGCAAAGAGTGTTTCCTTCTCATTTTTTTCTATTCCCTCATATTTGTTATTGACGTTATTAGTGTTTATGTAATGCGCGATATTTCTCTAATTTTTTTAATGCAGATTGTCCGGACGCGGGCCCGAACACTTCTTCTCCTGGTTACCAGTCGAACGCTCTGCCGATCAAGCTATTCAGCTCTGTCGGTCATCGTGCAAGTTAAAGTTATAAATTTAACCGAAAACATCATTCTGGTTCTTTAAAACAGGTTTTTTGGCAGAAAAAAAAAACAATTTTTAGACCATGGGTCTATTTTTCGTCAGTAGCCAGCACGATAAACTTTAAAATAAGGTGTAAATCAAAGAAATCGATCAAGAATTGAGGAAAATCTCGCGTAAAAATAAAAAACAGGCTACAGAAATAATATATAAGGATACTAATGCAACGAAATCTTCGTTTCACCAAAAAGAAATGTTCAGTAGTAATTTGCCATTGCATTGTTTGGAATTCCATTGCAACGAAAACCCCGTTACAACGAACACAATTTGCGGTACTTTGAAGTTCGTTGTTACGAGATTTCACTTTTTCATTTTGGAATAATATTGCTTAAAGGAAAAAAATAATTTAGACTTTAGGGCTGTTGAAAATATTTTATATTTTGACCTAACTTTTTGGGGTGAAAGGAGAATGTTCTTTCCGAGTTTCAACATTGTTGCATAATGCGTTAACCATAGAAGGATACTAACCAGCAAAATACTGTCGAGTAGTTAACTATAGATACAGTTGATAATGATTATTAGAATATCGGTTTAATCCCGCTCAGTAAAATAAATTTTCAACGTACCAAACCGTTGTTGATTATCACTTGATCCCGGAAAATGGAACATTATTAGAATAATATTTCGTGTCAAATTGGCTATTCCAATAAGCGAGCTCGACTGTACTGTATTTGTTGAACTTGATGGGCAGTTATTTCCCCCTGCTGTCCTTGAACATGGTGTTAAAATTAAGATATGGTTGAAAAGCTCCAATTTACAGATACGGGACATTTAACCAATGTCCTAGACTCTTGCTTCAGCATACTTCTCAGCGGAACTTAAGTGTCAAAGACGAGAAACAGACCAAGGTTAAAAGCAAGAACAACATTTATTAAAAATGTCAAACACCTTTGAAGTTACACACGCGTGCCAAAACTTGCTGACTGCCACAACACCAGTAGTTTTATAGATTTTGAGAACACTGTTGCCACAAAAAAGTTGAGAGGAATTCTTTAAATTTAGTTTCAACACAATGAGCCGTTTGAACTTTTCTTTTAATTTCTTGAATAACAGTACGCAACAAAAAAGAACTTTTTTTTGTATCCTGTTTTAAAATAATCAATCCCTACTAATTTTGTGTTGAGAAAAATGAATATGGTAGTGGATTGTTTTCTTTAATTAGCTCTCTTGTTTTCAAGATACACAAAGTCCCACTGGAGAAAGATGCTCAGCAACCACATATTGATATGAAGGCAAGTTTTAAAAAGAAAAAAAAATTATGTGCAGTAAAAGTTATTAAATAGGTCCTGTTTGAATTGTTGTTGAACAATTTTTATTTTTCAGAAAAGCAGCGGTTGTTTTTATTCTACTGCTTTGAACGCTTCGTTTTCGACTGCTTCTTGAACGTCAACGAAGGACCATCTCTTGTAGTAGCTCAGCTGGATTTGGTAAGTATTAATTCAGCACAACTACCCTGATATCTGCGTTGCATTGTAAAAATATCTTGGTTAAACCTTTTCTCCTGCCCATCCTTCATAGCATCCCAATATAAATGGTAGGAAGTGGACAAAATAGAGTTTCAGAGACATATCATTCATCAATGGTCACAGAACTTCCGTAAGGGTTTATTGACCAACAGTTTTTAGTTCTTGTCTTCCCTGCTGCTTATAAATACTTGTAACACACCCTTAAAGGCTTCTTAGGTGTTTTTTCTTCCCTTTTAAGGTTTTTTTCAGCAACAGTGATTTTTATAATTGCGCGTATTAGAAGATGGGTCGTCTCTAAGGTGTTGGAAAACCATTTTGTTTTTTCACAGCTTTCACGAAATTCATTATTCCCAGCAGAATGAGCATAGGTGGAAGCAGAAATGGGCGGATCTACTAGCGGCTCATTTTCGGCATTTATCATCACGGAATTTAAATTTTTTGAAGTCCATCTCGGTTATATGTAGTGAAATTTTCTGTCCCAACCAGGAGTCGAAGTTTAGAAGTCAGTCAGTCCTCATGGGGGGTGCTTCTACCTTCCAGGAAAAAAGAGCATTGGTGAGATTTCAACTTACCCCAGTTGTCTCTGTATCTTGAAAAACTAGTGCTAATCTCAACTTTTTATGGTGATTTTCGTGTTTAGCGAGGCAAAATGCTTCTGAAACTGCTATTTTTGAGTCGGATTCATTTCTGGTGTTGAGTAGTGTAATTATAATTCGTAACTCGTTCCTTAAGTTAAAAAAAGATCCTAAAATTTTCAATTTTATCGCCTCGTATCACACTACAAAAGGACTTGAAAATTGGGAAATTGAAATGATCTTTTATATTTATTTTCTTCTAAAAATATTTTTAAACTATAATTAAAAGGTTTTTATGTGCAAGAAGGTTTAAAACTTATTCTAATAATTTATTCCTTACTGATTTATTTACATTTTTTTTTAAAGTTATTGTTCTCATTGAATAAACTACAGAAGTACAGCTCCAAAAATACTTGATTTTGTATTAAATAAACTAATAAGCATTTCCCTTTGTTAGTCTAAAAAAGTCGTTGCAGATCAAAAAGAACATAATATTAATGTATAAATTGCGGGCTTATAAGTAAGAAAAATATTAATGGTAATCCGTCCAGAGATTGAGCAGGTCGTCATTTGTTTTAGAAAGTAAGGTTTCGAAAGATAGTTCTTGCATAAACTGACAATATTGACTTCCTTCTGCAGTGAAATCGCGTCATAACGAATAGCAATACAACAAAATAACCGTTTCGACGAAATAAACTTTTAGTATCGATTTAATTTCTTTTACATTATTTGAACTCCATTACAACGAAATTTCTGTTGCAACGAACAAAGTTTGCATCCCTTGAACTTCAATGTAACGAGATTTCACTTTGTAAAATTCCGAAAAAGAACGAAAAAAAATTTTTGTCCACAGTTTGGAGGTGTTTGTTCGGTCGGTTACTAGTTCTTTTTTGTTTTGTTTTTTTTTCATTCAAACCCACCAAAAATCCTGACGCAGAACCACAAATGAAGCAGTGGGAAGCAAAGGGATGTGAGTGGACATTTTCAAGTTTTGAGTAAAACACGTTTAAAGATAAAATCCTAGGTAGGCTTTCATAGACATTTTTTTCTAAATCATGCAGTATAACAGCAACTACCAGGGCTATTAGTACCATCTCTTGCCCCAAGACAGAGGGGCGGTTCACCTACTATGTATATATATCTCCTAGCTTTTCTTAATAATCATACACATCATTGGAATTGTTTTTAATATCATGCACCAAACTTTTATTTTCTCTGGATTTCAGGAAATGAAATTATACGGAACTGTTCATACAGTGATCAGACAAATCAGCATGATGTCAAAAATATTTCAAATAATTTGTAATTTCAGAAAACTTTCCAAAATTACTAAAAATCAGGGAAGCACGCAGAAATTTTAGGGCCAGTCACAAATGACTTTTACAATCCCGCCCCCCTTTTCGTTTACCCCACCTCCCTACATGTATTTCACACCTCATTTAAAAAATCTCGGGCCCCTTCAGGCTCGTGCCAACAGGTGTCCCTTATCCTCCTCCCCCCCCCCTTGAGCACGTCCGTGCCCAAGAGAGATGACAGAGTATAACCAGAGTTTCTTGAATGATAACTGTCTCACACGCTGAATCATTTCACCCGACAGTGTTAAAAATACGTTACAAGGATCGGAGCGATGAGTAAACTAAGTGATAAACTTTACAGTCGGTTAGTATGTAATAAATTTAAAAAATATTGTATTGACACGTTCCGGTGTTAGAAGGACACCTTTTTCACGCTAAGCAGCTTTCTGAAGCTACTTAGTTAAAATTAATCGTGATTAAATCTGTACCTCAGAGCCGGAACAACGTAAGCCACTCCATGGGGTGTTTTCCTTCAGTCAAAAGCACTACTTTTAGTCATTGAAATGGATAAAATGAGCAAAAAAAATAACATGGATCCAAAAAATACTTTTATTTTCCCAACAGTTTTTTTTTTTTTAATTTTCTTTTTTTTAATGTCCGATTTTTCAAACAAGGCGTGGTCTTGATGACGTCACAAATGATGCACTTTTGCCGCATCTTTCTACTACGTTTTCACATTATGATAATCAAGCAGCGAATTAAATATTGCGCTCTGCGCTTGCTATTGACCATATCGTTTCCAATACACGTGAGTAAAGATGCGAATTAAATATTTTGCACTCTGAATGGCAACTCTGAATGGTATTTCATCATCTGTGATGTCATCGGTAGAAGCCGTAAACAATAAAAGCGCTCCGATTTAAGTATTTTTTTAAAAATAGTAACCATAAACAAATTTATCAAAAAAAAAAGGTCAGATCCTAGGTTTCTAAGCATGCTCTTTCAGAAAAAAAAATACTTGAAAAACTTTAGAAACGACCCCACTGCGATTTTATACACTGTTAAAAAAAACCTGAAAGTTCAGGTAGTTTTCTGACTGATTTTAACAGAATATTTCCGTAATAGCTTCAAAACGTATTTTTTCCTTACAAAAACGGAAATATCACGAAAAAAAATAACGAAAACAGAATTTTTCCATTTTTAGGGTTGCCGCTGTGTTGTACTTTGTTAGTATTCTGATTAGCCTTCAAGTTATGATAAACGTCACTTTTTGATTATGCTTATTAAATCGCTCTGTTACATGTTGTTAATTAAAAGCTTATTTAGAATAACATCTCACATGTCGCAGACAGAATAGAAAGCTTGCTATTTCCTGTCTGGAGAGTAATATACTCGTATGTCGAAATTGTTTTTACGCGTTTAGACTTGGTAGGTTTGGAAAAAATGTTCGCGCCATTTCCAGACAGGCCAGATGTGTTTTGATCCCCCTGGTGATTTGCTGTGGATTTTACTGAGTCAGTATTAGAATATTATTGCGGTGTATTATTTTGCTCAATACTTCGAACAATTCTATTCGTTAGTCATATTGTGTGTTCTAGCGGTGAGAAAAGTTTTAGGATCTCTTGTTATCCATTTAAAATAAAGGCTATTTATTGGATTACTTGTATCCAGATGCAATTTAGATACTTAAACTTAGCACCGCTGGTCACATGTAAGTATTGTTGAATATCTTTGTACATGTTAATATACAAATGTATTTTTCTTGTTAATATGCATTTGATAGAATTCCGATGGTAGCTGATTTAGAATTTATAGAACTATTGTAAAGTTATTGTTTTTGCTCTAACACATTGCATTCTTTTGAAAGTCATTAAAACATTAAATGCCAACATTTCGTATCAACTGGAGATTATCGTGGTGTGCGAGCAAGACAGAAAAAATCACTCAGTTTTTTTTTTTTTTTTTTCTTTGACTGATTGAAAGTAAACATTTTAAATCTCTAAATAAAACTATTTCTTGCTGCTATATTTTAGGCGAAAAGGCATAGTAGATTGTTAATCTTTGAAAATACGATTAAAATTTTGACAAGAATAAGTTTTCTTGACTACTTAGAAATCTGGAAACATTCATTACTCCTTTCGGGATTTCATTTATAATAATAAATATAAATTACTTAATTTATTTTATTTGGATCTCATCCAACAACTTATTTGATATTATTGCAAGTTTCTTGTAAAAACATTTCGGGTAAAACGAACTGATTGATATGTTTAGCCTAAGTATAATGATTATGCATTAAAAATCTATGTTGCTATTCCAATGAGTGAAAAATGAGGAAATCACCGGGGGGGGGGCAGGCACGTAGCTAGGATTTTGTTAAGGGGGGGGGGGGGTCCAAGGTTGCACGAACTTTAAAAATGGAAGTATGCTAAATCAGAAGCATTAACTGATAATTGTATAAATTGATACTGTTCCAATCAAAACTACAATTAATAAATGTGATAATTAGATTAATTAAGTAATGATGTAATATAAGTATGATAATTAAAACTTTGCAATATATTTGCTTTCAAAAAAAAAAAGCTCATATTTATTTTAACTACATGAAGTACACCGCCAGCTTAGTCAATTGACTGAGCTGGCGGTGTATTTCATGTATTTCTGCCTTAGCCCTGGCTATAGGGCGGTAACTTACTGAATACATTATCAACTGTCTAACTCAATAAATGCTCCATAATTCCCCACTCCTGATTGTTTCGAATTGGATTTTGGACTGCATTTAATGCTTCTATGGACGAAAATATCGCCAAGGCTCATTAAAGAAAAGCTCGAAATGTTTCTTAATTCATTTAAATTTTTAGAATTCATTCAACGATAAGAAATGGAATGATGCTTCTAATCTTCATCTTTTTTTATAGTATTTTCATATAAAAGCTTAGGAAAACATTATTAAAGCTGTTCAAACACATAAAATACATAGAAAGTATCGTTGCTCGTTAATAAGTATTTTCTTGTGATGTATTGCTAAAATAGATATCTAAGGATCAGTTATGGTATTTACGATGAATTAAGTTAAACAATAAAATTTCTTTGTCAAACTTTTGAAGAAAATTTGAATGATAATTTGTTTATAAATACTATTTTTTAGGCCGTCAAAGATAATAAACATTTTTTGGACATTTTCTATTTTAGGAGTTTCGCATGCAGAGTCATTTAAGGGTGATAAGAGGAAGTATTACTTTTAGAACTTAGGAAAATGAATAAATACACTTACGAACACATTGTATATACATAGTATTTTTATGTATAGTCTTGACCCCTCTTCAGGAAAACAAATGAACGGAACTATGGATTTGATTTAGTTTATTAAGTTGATTCAAAACAACTTCTGTGCAAAATGTTCCATTCTAAATTTAAAATTTCAATTTAAACAACAACTGTAGGAAAATGACCGATAGTAACAGTACCGAATCATCACAACAAAATTTGACACTCTAAACCTAGTTATTTTACTAACAATATGGAAATATAAAAATTTTAAATTTCTACATTTGGCGGTAGTCATCCGAGTTCGATCCTTTAGGAGATAATCTTTGCCCTATTTGTGATAATACGGCAGCACCAAAATTAGATATAGTGTAAAAAGCTAATCATATTTCGGTGACAAATATAAAAGGTTTATAGGTAGTTTGAAGACTCAATTAGCAAACATTTTGCTCTAAGTCTTCAAATGTTATAATCTAAATGTTTAAAAGAAGACAAATCTCTTGTAAAAACTCTAAGAAAAGTTGTAAATTAAAAATCCAGATATGATTTAAATTGATATTTTGAAATTATATAACAACTAGAAAATCGCCCGTCAAGATGAAAATTGATTCCACATTTGAACGAAGAAATTGCCTGTTTGGTGACATTTTGATAGTTGATATTTTAAACCCTAACTCCAGTGGATTAGCCCTAAGCTTCAGTAGATAACGTTCATTGTTGATCACTTTTTCGCTTCTTTAGTGCCCTGAAATGACAGTCTCACCAGTAAAACAGTTTAGTTACTGGATCCAGTTCAGCCTTGTTACAATAAAGCCTTTCCCTGCATTTTAAACATTACCAAAACATGTTATCTAATTATCATGGCGTGTAGCGAGTTTCATTGTTGATGAGGTCAAGAGCATTACTCGATTATCGGCTATTACATATATGAGGATAAGAACAACAACTATTATTCTTGCATTCGGAGTCTACTGTGCTTTTTAACCATGAATGTACAGATACTTATTAAATAATTCTTAAATACAAAGAAGTCAGTAAATAGCTATCAAAAAATTTGCTAAATGAAGCATATGCATATTACATAGCTTTTATTCGAAAAATGGAACTAGAAGATAGAAGAAAATACATATTTTCAGTTAAACTAATTAATAACTTTTCCTTTTGACCTCGTGAACACAATTCAATTAGTATTTTAAAATAATAATTTAAAATAATTTCATTGTGAATTATATATGTATCTTTAAACTTATATATCTTTACACATGTATTAATCATTCCAAACTTAAAACTAAAAAAATCAAACACATCCAGACTTTTTTTTAATTCAATTTCTTTGTTTTTTTAAACTTTGATATCACTGAAATCAATTTTGTTATATTAGTATTAACCTTTATTTATGCATCTTTTTTTTACTACCTCCAGATACATAATCTTTTTTTCCTTTTTTATAAATCATATATAAAAACACAAGAGATAAAACATTCGCAAAAATTCTAGTTCTTTTCGGTACATTTTTGCACAGAAAGAGTGAAAGAAAAAAAAATCTGTTACCTTGTGATGAAAATGAACTAATATTCAGAACAAATTTCCAGACATTAGTTTCATGGTTGTAGAAAGACAATCTACAACCATGTTGTAGAAAGGCATTTACAACTTTTCTTAGAGTTTTTACAAGAGATTTATCTTCTTTTAAACCTTTAGATTGCAACATCTGATGACTTAGAGCAAAATGTTTGCTAATTGAGGCTTCAAACTACCTATAAACCTTTTATATTTGTCACCGAAGGATGATTAGCTTTTTACAGTATATCTAATTTGGGATCTAATTTTAGTGCTGCCATATTATCACAAATAGGGCAAATATTACCTCCAAAGAAAAAGGGTAGAAATTTAAAATTTTTATATTTCCGTATTGTTAGTAAAATAACTAGGTTTAGAGTATTAGATGAATGCTAAAAGTTGTGAGCTTCCGGGACACAATGATATAAGTAATTCATCATTGTTACGAATGAAAATTATAAATGAAATAAATTGAATTGATTGGTTAAAAAAATGAAATGATATTCGATGCTATTTCTGTCTGAATAAATTTTTAAATAAATGAGAAACGCATAAATGAGAGAATGCATAAAATTGCTCCTATTGTTAAAAAAAAAGAAAAAAAAACACATTTAAAAAAAAACTGCAATGCAACTTACCCAGTGGGAGTTGGCTAATTTTTTCTTATGTGTTTATGATTGTGCTCCTGATTTTTCCCTTTAATTTTCCGTGCAACCGACCCATACCAATGGCAGTGATAGAGAAAGTGAATGTGCGACCTAACAGAGTTTTGCACTATCCACGACTCTAGGAGCCTTAGGCACCTTCTAAAAGACGGTGCTATATTACAAGGGCAGCTGACCCTACTGTTGCTTTCCTCTTTGTATGACCTTCCCGCAAAAACATTCCTACAAATTTCCTGTCTCCGACATTTTCATCATTGATGACTCTCATCAAGCTTTCTTTAACAATAAATGTTTGCTTACGAGCTGCCGGCGATTTCCTTGCGGGGACGGGCACTACTATAATGTCTCCTTTTTCGGATAGCTGCTGGCGATTTTCTTGCGAGGCAGGGGACTAAATGTCTCCTTTGGGCAGGTCTGCGACGCGTACCACGGGTTGAAGACTTCTGTCGCTCCTCCCCCCCCCCCACTCCCAGAGGGTCTGTTGTTTTGAACAAAACTGAACGTGAGAAAGTTGTCGCTTAATGAAAATATTTAGGACAAAAGAATTTTTTATAAAATTTTTTTTTTTGGAAAATTCTGTTTATGTAAGTGCAGGGGGACAGTGACCTATCAGGAAGGGGGGGGGGGGTCCGGACCCCCTGGACCCCCCCTTGGCTACGTCCCTGGGGGGGGGGGTATACATCATCTGAGCCAAAATTTCTTCACGTGTATGTCAATGATTCTGCTTTTAAACACAGTAGATTGGTATACTCTCCAATCAGGTATATTATTCCATGATAAAGTCAACCGGTTTTTAGTGGTATTTTATTTGACTCATTCTTCAAATAAAAATATTCTATGTTTCATATATGCTTTTCCATGCCACCCCAGACAATGTACGACGAAGAGAATATCGAACAGTATCAGCAGGGACAATTGGTGTCATATTCAAATCCATCAATTTTTCTGCTAGTACTATTTGATTAATTTGATTCATCTGAAGGTGTATGGTAGGTAAGTTATCAAGTAAAATTTTCACTTAAAATATATTTTAGTAATAGATACAAACTAAAAAAATAATAGTTTTTGAATGGTTATCTATTTTTTTATTATACATATATCATTTTAAAGATAGAATAAAAAAACGTGAATGAAATTTCAGTAAAATATGTGAAAATGAAAAACGAAAAAAGAGCGCAACGAAAAATCAAGAACCGAAAATTCTGTAAAGACACAGAAAATTTAAAAACGGAAAAAGAGATGAACGGAAAATTTAAAAACGGGAAAATAGATCAACGGAAAGAAGAGAAATGGAATTTTCGTTAAATCACGGAAAATTTATAAATGGATAAACAGAAATAAACGGAGAAATGAGAAATGGAACTTCTGTTAAGTCACGGAAAATAATTTAACGGAAACGTAATATTTACGGCAACTTTGCTGCCGGTACTTTATCCGTTATTTTCAGGAAATTTTTTTAACAGTGTAGGAGAGAAGAAAAAAGGTTGTCTGGCGCATGCAAAAAAAAGAAAAAAAATGGGACGCTGGTAAATAATATATATATATATATATATATATTGAAACACGTGCACAAGGTTCGATGCGGAATAGGATTCCACTAACAATGAACAAAAAACTGAAAATCGTAATTTTTAGACTTAGGGGAGACCGGGGCAAGATGACTATGCTAACAACTTTCGTGGTTTATTAATTTATTTTTTAGGATAGTAAAATTAATTTTGCAGGAGCTGTTAGAGTAGTCCTTTGTAGCACTAAATATATTACCATTTATTTTTTCAAATAAAAATAACGAAGAATATTTTTTATTTTTTCATAACCTTAACAAATCGTCATCTTGCCTCAGTAATGGGGCAAGATGACTTTGACCTAGGGGCAAGATGACAACGTTGCAAAAGGTTGAACACATTTAATGTTTTGAATGTGTTACCTAGTTTTACAAATGATAACAGTATTTTTACATCTTACTAAGTATCAAATTAAGCGTAATGCATTGTAGCGTAATGTTCAAGTGTTAAGTTGTGCAGCTAACAATAGACATAAATAAAAATACCATTTTCATGATTGTAACATTCCTCATGCCACCACTCTTGGCTTTTCTTGATGCAACTGGATTGCTTGACATGAATTATATAGACTTGGGCCTACAGGAACTTGGTCTGAGTTTTCTTTCTTTACTCCCGTTTTAGCTTCATGTGCTTACCTTTCCTGTTTTTTTTTTTTTTTTTTTTTTTTAATAATCCTTTTTTTTCCTCCACTTTGCTCCTTGTTCTGACATTTCTTTGATGGGCGGTGCTTGTAAGAACGTTTGAGCTCCGTTTTCTACTTTTCCTTTTTGTTTTCTCTCACTGTATTGCTTTAGGCAATGCATTGAAATCAGAAACATTAGCAGGCTTCTTTGGTGCATCGGAATCAGCATTTGCCATAACTTCTGCTTCGTCTGGAGGGTTTATATGTTGGTTTTCTACTCCCAAGGTCTGAGGATTTAGCACTGTTATTCTCAGTTTCATCGCCAACAATTTTCAAAGTCCGCTAAAAACAAGATAATTATGAGATTCGATCCCTCATTCTTTAAACCTTTTATCGGCATTTCCAACTGTGGCTGCTTTGAAGTAAGTGGTGCTCAAAAGCTCACCAATATTTTTGTCTGTGATAGTTTGTTCTAGATGAATGACCATAAAGTTGTCACATGCTTGGCTATAGTAGGTTTTTAATGGACAGAAAAATGACGCTTCAGGAGCTAGAGACGATGTGATGGAAAGGCAACCCAACCATGATAATGTTTTTTCACTGCAATATAAGATAGCCTGCAAAATTATGTAAGAGTTATGATTGTCAATAACCAACAGAACAGGATATTCTTTGATTGGTTTAATTCATTCAACTAGTCAGTTGGTCAACTAGTTTATAAATAACCCCTGGTCAACCGCTTTCGAACGATACCTCCCTTGATTCAACGCGTCCTTTAGCCCCAGAGGAGAAGCGCAAGGTCGCGTGGACAAACACACAGACAAATAAGCGTTTACAGGATTTAATCAAATGGACAACATAGTTTAATAAATTCCGAAACACGGGCAATAGGCAAGCTCGTCATCTTGCCCCGCGTTGCTGCCCTTCATCTTGCCCCAGACTGCCTGTTTGAACGGATTCTTCTCCACTGCCATAAAAAAGGCGATCAATTGACATTTATTCATGGTAATAGGTAGTATTTAAACTAAGTTACTTATAAATACTAAAGAGACACGATATATCCTATATGTATCCGTAGCAGAGCTTATTTACACATGCATAAAAGTTATACCGTGGCAGCGGTAAACAATCAGAGCTGCAGAACTAACACAAATATAGCGATTTCAGCGTCTCTATACTATTGCTGAATGAATAGCGGATAGGAGAGCCAGTAGCATGCAGTTGATGCAATTACCTAGTTTAAAACGGAAAATTTAAGGCATTCGTCATCTTGCCCGGCTCGTCATCTTGCCCCGGTCTCCCCTACGTCACTCTGGGTCTGAAGTCAAGAAGTTTTTGAGTAAAAATAACTTTTTTTGAGCAATCACGATTGCTTATTGTTCTCACTTGACTGTTTTTGGCGTCTTTTGATTTTTCCCACCGCCACCCTCCGCACCATCACCGTCGACGGGCTCCTCACGATGCTGCTCCTATAGCGAAAGCCGTCTCCAGGTTGCATACATGTCCTACACACACGCGCATACATACACAATTACACACACGCACGCACACACACAAACACATACACACATACAAACACATACACACACGCATACATACAGACACCCACACATACACACACAAAAACATGCACACACACATGCACACAACTACCCACACATTCATGCCTGCACACAGACACAAACACATATGCCTACACACACATACACATACCCCCCACACACACACACATTTATACACACAACTACCCACACACTTATGCCAGAACATAGACACAAACACACATGCCTACACACATACACATAACCCCTATACACAAACACATACCTCCACACACAAACACACACGCCTACACACACACACGTGATTGCGAAAAACATAATTTGAATTCAAGATGTCAAAATTCGAATTTTTTTTTTTTTTTTTTTTTTCTTTTTTTGACAACGACGTTGATTTTCAGTCTAAAAACTTACTAAATTGTTTTGTAGGAGTGACCAGGCTTAGTTTTGCCAAGAGGTTAGTTGTGCCATCGAGCTTCCTGATTGAGAAAATAGGTTTCAACACCTGTCGCGTCATGTGGGTGAGCTGGTTGGTGGTCTTAATCTTGTGTAAGTTTGGAAGTACAGTGTTGGACTGCTTTAAAGACAAAAACGTTTATTGAGTTTTTAAATGTAAAAGTAAATTTTGTGAACTGTGCTGGAATGGGGTCGTTTCCAAAAGTTTAAAAGTATTTTTTTCTGAAATAACATGCTTGAAAATGTAGGATGTAACCATTATCACAAATGATGAAATGCCATTCTGTGTTGCCATTCACAGAGCAAAATATTTATTTGGCATCTTTACTCAGGTGTATTGGCAACGATATGGTTGATAGCAAGCGTAAAGCGCACAATTTTCATTCACTTATGGATTATCATAACGTGGAAACGCGATACAAAATGCGCCAAAGAGAATCATTTGTGACGTCATCAAGACCACGCCTTGTTTGCAAAAACGGGCATTTAAAAAAAATTAATTAAAAAATAACTGTTTGGAAAATGAATGAATTTTCTGGGTCCATGTTATTTTTTTTTTTTTTTTTTTTTGCTTATTCTATCAATTTTAGTGACTAAAAGTACTACTTTTGACCGAAGGAAACAACCCCATTGTCATTGCCACTAAGGATACTGAGATGTGACAATTTTTCTAACATTATTTAAATACCTATGTTTCGAGCTGTTATGCTATGTATTTCATTTGTTGATCATGATAAAGTTTTGGAACTTATTGAGTAAAGTTCAAAACGGCGTAATACGGGGCTAGTTGTGACAAAGTCAAAGAGGCACGTGTAGACTGTGTCACTACTTGCCCCGGTCCGTTGTTCGTCAGAAATGAGAACGTTGATAACCAAAATGATAGTGAAAATAATAAATATAATGCTGTTATCAAACCCAGCACTTCAGAAATAAATTTACTCAATGATAGTGAGAATGCAGAGCAGTCTTCAGAAGTGAGAAATCTCATTGAATTATATGAATCTATGACAGTTGACATTAGCATTGTAACAGCGGTACGTTTCATAGAAAAAAGACGGTCGCCTGAAGCTGGAAATCGAAAGTGCAAGCACTCCGCTTGTAAATGTTTTGAAACCTGTCATTCAAGCAATTGCACCTAAAGAGAAAATTCGAGCAGAAAAAAAAAGTAACAGAACGCAGGAAACAAGTTGTAGAAGAAAAAGCAGAATTTAAACTGTACGAAAATGCCAAAAAGCTCTGAAAAAGATAAAAATTGATTATGTCTAGTTTGCTTGGAGCAATACAAAGTTTCTAGACCCGTGGAAGTCTGGGTGCATTGCATAACACTGATAAAAAAAAACTGGTTTCGTATCAAGGGTACCGAAAACGAAACCTTATTTTATTTGCATTAACAGCACATCGGATGTTGAAACAAGCGATGATAATGAGTAATTATAAAAATAGGTAGGCCTGTAGGATATGGGCCATACAGTGTACCGAGTCAAAGATTAATATGGCTGAAAATTGGTGTTATTCTACGTTTTATCTCTCCTGATTAACAGTTTTTTAATGTGCTTCTAAGGAAAGAGTTCAAAAGTGTTACTAATTTTATTATTTTATTTTCATTTCATTTAAGGTGTTATTGAAAAGATAAAGGTGTTCTTTTTCTGAGTTAAGAGCATTATAAATGAAATTTTTTTATTCTTAACTTAAAATATCCTATTTAATTGCATTTATTACATAACTTGTACTTGTTGCAACTTATTTGTACGTCTTTAAGTGTGTGTCACAATGTGCCTCAAGCATGTCACTACTAGCCCCGCTACTTGGCAAGTTGAGACAAACTTAGAGGCTACGCAAATTAATTTTAGGTCGGGAAAAACGTTTAAAATATTGATAATTTTTCATAAATGTATTGCTCAAGGTTTACTCTAATGATACGATGCACATTCACACTAAATGTTTCACATCAGTTCAAATCTTACGGTAAGATCAAAAATGACAAAAATGTCACGCCTAGCTCCGGCCTCCCCTATGTCATAAACAAGCTGATACTTCTACTACTCATCTATTATGATATTGAGAACGAGGAGGGATGATAATTCAGGTAAAAATATTGTTATGATATTCTAAAGTTAAGCCTTTAGTAACGAGTCTGGGCTAAAATCTCCGGACCTGGCCGACCTGAGGGAGAAAAGGTCCAAAATATTGAATTGTTAAAATGCCCCGAAGTGCTAAACAACTTTTCTTTCGGAGGAGAAAAGAGTTATATGTATTTTTTCTTCCATACTGTGCGTAAAGTAATATCCTTAATTTACTACAAAACGTAAATTTGTATCAAAGCAAAATTTTCTTTTTGTGTTTTTATTATGATTTATATATATTTTACTTCATTTTTTAAAAGCTATTTATATATTTTCATTTTTATTCGTTTGCCTTGCTCACTCCTCTTTTTTTAAATCAATTTCTTAGAAAGAACGTAGTTATTGGTATCTTTTTCTTTTTAGTGTCCTAGGTTTTTCTTAAAGTAGTTTTCTTAGTAGGAGGCTATAGTAGGGCATCAATTGAGGATTTTGTTTACTCAAACCTTTCAGGCCCTTGCGTTTATAGCACTATTATTTATCAATAATAATTTATGTCTATGAAGGGACTCTTGCCCCTTGTTGAAATGCCCCCTCCCCACTTCTCTCTTCAGGAGGTAAATTTAGTCTGCGCAACTGAGTTTATAGTTTAAAATTCTGATATATTTTTAAAAAGTATAAAATCGAGCCTGAACTAAGTTTTACTGTTATACTTTGTTTTACTAACTGTTTTTTCAACATCCACTCGGCTGTTTACATTTTATGTAACATTACTTTTGTTTTGATGAATGCCACTTTTAACGCCAACGTTGTTATTTGCAGTAGCGGATACAAGGGGAGGGTCATGGGGATGATGAATCATCGACAACAATATCCGCTTACATTGTGTTCAACCACTTTATGCATATTAACGATTACAGTATCTTTTCAATTCATTAATTATTTTTGAAAGTAAATATTTGAACGGCTTCGCTTCATTGCCTATGAAATAAACTTTTAACGTTTATCCCCAATTAGGTGCCTTATTCCTGGCCGATGTAGTGTTTTTTGTTGACCTGCAAGTAGTTTCAGAAATTTTTCGTACCTAAAACCGTGGGTTGTTCTTGGAAGGAAATAGTCATTCTTCAGCATGATCCCTCCCCCCCCCCCAAAAAAAATGTATCCGCCCCTGGTTATTTGTTTATCCCTGTAATACTTGTTTACTATCTGTTATTTGCTAGGGGTATGATTATTGTTATTATTTGTACAGATTACACTAATTGTAAATTTCGGGTTTATGTCATGCATCTTAATTTCCGAATCATAATTCTCATCATACACTAAAAATTGACTTTTCACATCATCCAAGGAGTTTTCGCAATACACAAATTTCAAGTTTAAAAAAAAGCTTATTTATTAATTAAATAAAATAAAATTGATGCATAAAATGATACTGTTTATTTATTCATTCATTTATTATTTTATTTATTTATTTTTAACCTAAATATCATCTTCACTCAATTTTTGTTTAATTAATTAAATTAATTTTGCAAGACACTTCGTCCCTGCACCAACTACTTCTCTTTTTCATCTAACTTAATAAATAACGAAGTAAAATATTTACAATGTGTTTCCATGTGTCGAAGATTCTTAGGTTCGGTTACGCTCTGTTCGGTGTTTTTTCTTTTCCGTTCGGAATGCTGTTCCTTTGATTATTTAAGAAGTTTTCATGGGTGTTGAATAAAAGATAATCTTTGAGCGAGAGATTATATTTTTCTGTTTTCTGTGCAATTATTTGCAAAGCAAAACATTAAATATTTGAATGTGATGGATGTAAAATGCTCTAAAACACATATGAAAAACACAGAAAAACTGAATACGTACCGTAAAGTGGGGCTTCTTGTGCCTCCAGGGGATACTTGAACCCATGAGGAAAAAAGTGTTTAAAATCCGTCCTGGTTTTATATAACTCAATGTATAGACTTGAAAAACTTTCTAGAGGACAGGAAGCAGTACCAAGTAGAGGCTGGAGCATGAAACGAAGTTTTTGCTATTCCCGACTTTTTCTAACTGAGGTTATGATTGCAAGTTGTCTAAACAGTTGTTTTTTGTGTCTGTAAACTTTCGCATGTAAGTTCATGGAAACATCTGATATCAACAAGGTCAAGATAATTTATGTTTGCATTCTATTTCTTCATAAAATACGGTGTTTTAAGGTTATAGCTATATAATTAACTCAGTAACTAATATAAGTTAGTAAAAGTGCACTGGATGCCTTAAAATAGAGCTACTTGAACCCAGCGTTCAAACAGCCTCAAATCACATTTCATCACTAAACTATGTTAAGTAAGGTTTGTAATCTTTATAAATAAAAAGGTTAGTTACTATTTATTCCCGTTTTTTACAGATCTGGGGATAAAAGAGTCCGAAAGTAAAAGTGAACTCCTTGAAGTAGGAAATAATGCAGATTATTAAGAATAAAACTTACAATTGTGTCCATATTCAAATAATTACGGAGAAATGTCTTAGAGAGTGGCATCAGCCCATTTTGACATAAGTATATCAACTCTAAAAAGGAAATTAAAACAAGCCTGGGCATCGTGTAGTATTTAGTAGTTAGATTATGTTTCTGTTTGAGAAATTATGTTTGCCCAAAAATATGTTTTTATGTATACGTTGATTTTATATAAATAGTTTGCTCACTAGAATGTACGTTTTGAGTTCTTTTTTTGAAAATAATTGGTCCTTCTTGATACCAACACCTGATTTACAGCTTTTTCTAATGGATTTGCTCAGTGGGACCAAGTAGCCCCAGCGCGGGGCTACTTGAACCCATTTATAAAAATAGAAAAAATATATAAAGAGTTAAAATTGTCGTTTAAAAAAGGCTTAAGGTGGTAGCAGAACGTCTGAAATGTGGTAAAAACAATGTTATCAGTTCATATTATGGGTTTAACAAAGCATTCGGTGTAAAACTCGCAAAAAGTATGAAATTTCGGATCCAAGTAGCCCCACTTCACGCAAAATTAAAAAAACAACCCTAAGTGTTTTGCCTTCATAGAAAATATTATTTAGAGAATGTGGAGAAAAGTGAAATAGTTAAGATAACTGACCTTTTTAAAATGCATAAATTGAAAACTTTTTCTGAAAACTACAGTACGTAAATAAAGAATAAATTATTTCGTATTAAAACTTCCATTGAAACATCGTTGTTCATTTTTGGCAGTAAATTTGATCCTCCAAAAAAAAAATGGACGTTTTTCAGTTTAAAAATTCATGGAGCAAAGTTAAAAAATATAATATTTTTCTAATGAAATGTTTTCTATTTGATTATTAGAATTTTTTGAATCAAATTTATGAATAAATGAACGCATTGATGAATAAATGAATAAACAATGAAACTGTAAACGAATAAATAAATTAAGTAATTAATTAATGATTGATAAAAATAAAGGAGTGAGTATAATACTGAATGAATAAGAAAATAAATGTACCAATGAATAATTGAATTGATTAATACATGAAGGTGTGTAAACGAATTAAAAAATAAAGGTGTAAATAATTTAATTTATGAATGAAGAAGTAAAGCGAAATTAATTATTTCAATTTGCTCCGCGTCCACTTGACAAGTTGTATCAAATATTTAAAATCTAATATGAACTAGATAGGTACTGCTCTGAACATCAGTAGATCTCAATTGATATTTAAAACGGTAATTACAAAAATTTTACCACTTTATAATAGCAAAAATTAACTCCGATGAATCTTAAAATATTACAATTTCTGTAGCAAATTTTGAAACTGACCTGCATAACTAACCTTGAACTTTGAAATAATTTATTGTTTGACAGGAATCAAATATATGTTTAAGAACATAATTAGAGTATTTCCAGATAGGTGCACACATTTTGCCGCTTCACTTTGGTCCGCTCTCTCACTTTGCCTGCATACAAGCCTTTCTTGTGCAGAGAATAAAATACACTTTTCGCTGGATCAACTCTTCGCTGAAGGTGGTTAATTTTTAGTTAGAACGGATTATTATTTTTAACTACGTTATTTAATTAAACAGCATTATTATTTTCAAGTTCAGGTGCATGATTGCAATTAACGTAGCAAAATGTTTCTAAATTCAGACTTTTTAAAAAAATTTGTTGGATTAGTATTGCTATTTAAATAAAGTTAAATAATGGTCAATTTTCATTTTTAATTTTATTTTTCTTTTATTTATTTATTTATTTATTTGTTTTCTATGTGCTAACATACATTTCAATTTCGCCAATTTATGTCAAATTAGTTTATCTTTCTTTATGAATTTCGGCCATTTCATTCATTGCACCACTTCGAAGAAAAAGTTTTTGCTTTGGAAAATGTAACTTCTCCCACTTAATACTTATCAGCTGATATTCTGGGGCAAAACCTCGCAAATACTGCTAGTACTTCATAAATAAATACAGGACAGTGAAAGTACAAATACTCGTATATGGCACAAGAATATAATTTTTTATCATATATTAGAACTTTTCAGAACCTTCTCTCGAAAATCATTTCTCAAAAAACAGCTTTTTAGAGGAAACCATTCTTTCTGAAATCACAAACAGTTGCCTAATATTAAAGACGAGTTTCATATATTTTCAGATTCGTGTAAAATGGAAACATTTCTTAAAGATGACTCAAGGTGTTTTTAGTTTAAACACCTCCAAAAGTACTTGCGAAGGAAAAAATAATAATCTTCTGATATACATCTGTGGTGACTAAGTCCTCGTGCTTCTTTATATTGCTTTATTTCAGCAAATACGAAGCAAATAGTGTATTGTAACTGTAACACGCAAGTTCCCAGGGCCATTTTGTCTCGACCAGAAATCCCGATAATTGTCCTTTGTGTTACTGACACTGAAGCTCTGGAACATTTCAATCACATTAACACCAGTGTGTTTCCGAATACACAGCAGACTTGATTAATTAGATCACCTTAAGCTAAACCATTTGAACGAAGATTTTATTCCGACTGCTGGTGTACTCAACCCACTGCTATAATTAAGCTTCGAAATGAAATGGTAATGAAATCAGGAGTTGAAGTTTAAAGCACTCTTTACGCAGCATTTCGTAGCAGGTTAAATGCTTTTAGCAGAAACTTTACACGAAACTCCACTCTACCCAAGTTTTATTGTTCATTTGCTCTCTGATTCGTGATAAAAGGAAAATTTAGAAATCTTTACGCAAACATGAAATTCATTTCTGCTTCTGTTTAGTGTCCGAGGACGGAGATAAAAATTTCCAACTGGTATCTTCTAGTCTCAATGGAATTCCTTGAAATATAGTAAATTTTATTTCAACATAGTCGTCCGTTAATATCTTCTTGCTCCAGTGACACACCTTAAAAATTTTATTCAATGATAAGCATATAAAGCCGTGATACAGTAATGAACTAAATGAGTGAAACCGTTTTTAAACTATTTTATGAAGACTTCAAATTTAATGGCCTTATTTTCGTATGCACAGCATGTATAATGGGTTGGGGAAAACCTAACCTGGCAGCATTGTGAAGGCTACGCAGACCCTAATTAATGCATTATAATGCTACCAGGTTCGGTTTGCCCCATATAACGTATCTGTAGTCAAAATTATTATCAATGTGTTCAAAATTTTATAAGATTATACAACTAAATAAATATAAATATTTCAATTAATAGTAGAAAATGATGCTAAAGTAATGATGCAATAAAGGACTAGTTTGAATCATCTTTCAGCCTGTAAAATCTAAGCTCTATAGAAATTTTGAACAAAAATTTCTTTGTTTAAAATATTCACTCATCATTTTCATTTTTACTAGGTAGAACCAGGTAGAAAAACCTGGTTAGACTTCCTAATAACCACCCGTTTGAAAGTTGATTACAACTAAGTTGCCTCGTGGGGAAACAAACGAGTATTCCCGTCATATTTTCCAACTAAAAAATTAAAACTTTACTAGTCTATTGACTATGAAGTAGAATTGAAGAAGTAACATTTATATGGATCATTATTATGGCCTCGCAATCGGTAATGTAAGAGCTGGGACAATCAACCATAACTTGATCTCTTTCGATACGGGTTCTGGTGACAATTGACAAATGCTTAATCAGGGTGGCAGACATCTCGCTTCTATAAAAAATTTAACCGCGATTGGACCGCGGTTGATATCCTTAGCTAACCTAAGGGGAGAAAAGTTTTATTTCTAGTTTAAAATTTGAATTATGCATTGGAATGCTTGAATTAATCTCCCAATTTATAACATACCGTATAATTTCAATAAATAATTAGCTATATTGTTACTTATATAGATAGTGTATTAGCCTAAAAGAGCTTGTGAAGCTCACTGTGGGACTTAAAAACATGCTTCACATTCATGCGTACATTTTTTCAACATGTGAAGCAGTTTTAATTGTAGGGTAGACCGGGGCACGTTTACGCAGTGCCCTTTTGTCAAAACATATTATAACTGGAGAGCCAACAGTGATAACAAATTGATGCTACTCCCTAGCAAATAGTCTCACAAGTTTTTGAGGATTAGTCGAACTTCGGTCCAGCACGCAGAAAGAATAATCTGTTTTCTACTAAGTTGAGTAAATTTTTTGTTGAATGTTTTGAAGCTTATTGTGAATAAATAATATACTTAGTTAAGACAATACAAATATAAAAAAATTAGCAGAATTTTATCCTTTTCTGAAAATTGTATTGGTATGAACTAATATGTTATTTATTTTTTTTACACGTTAAAAATAAATCCAAACTTGGAGACGGGGCAAGTTAGCGCGTTGAACGTCGGCGCACCTTTAAGATAGTTCTTACTGTGTCTTACTTAAATGTGCCCCTGACATTTTTTCGCTCCAAACTGTCTCAAATATTTTTAGTATTTTCTGGCAATTTAGTTTTGAAAATTACCGATTAATTTTTAATTAAGTTACACATTCGTATCTTATAGATTACAATCATACACTATTCAGTCAGTAATAAATTTGCTTTATTTTAGCGATGGTAAGACATTATGTTCAAAACACTAACAGAACCACATTATGTTTCAAAATAAGTATGCCTAAACGTTTACGCAACTAACTTGGACTCCAAAATAACATTTTTAACGGTTAAAAACACAAGTTGAGCAACAACTGAACATACCAATTTTGATTCCATTAACTGCTTCATAAAACGGCAATGTCTAAAGTTTCCTAAGTTAAAGCATAAAAATTAGAAAATTCGTTGAAAAAAATCCGCGTAAACGTACCCCGGTCTACCCTACTTTTTATCTAAATAAAAAACATCACCGGGAATTAAAATCCAATTATTTTAGTCAAGAGTAAATCTAAGCGTATGAGTCAAATCTCTAATTTACTGTGAATAACAATAATCATTTAAAAAACAATGCTGAAAGTTTGCTCACAACTAACACATAAAGATAAAAGGGGATCGAGCATTCACTTTTGATTAACACTTGTATCAACTTACAAAAATTTACTCGAAACATTTCTTTTACTTTTTAAATGAACAAAAAAACAACGATTAAAAACTAAAATAAGCTTTTTTCTTCTGAACGCGGTTTTATAAAGAATTTTTAATTTTATACACATCTAATGAAGTAACTTTAATAAATTATTTTTTTATTTATTTATTTTTTTTTAGCTAATGGACAATATTTTAAAAGTCTAAATCTGTCTTGCATATGGTTATTATTTTTTCACTTACTGTTTCTTTTCGTTTTAACTACTCAGAACATTTTTTTTTTGTAATAGTTGTACCTCAATTTTCTTTCTCGTTTCAAAAACCAACTTAATGTTTCAAGAATGATCAACGACGTGTGAACATATTTATGCTCATACGAATTTATGCGCAGCTAAAAATGTATTTTGACCATTGCGAATTCATTCTGCATAAAAAAAAGTGCATAAATTTGGTCGAGTTTCATCGTGGTCTGTATACGTGCGTATATGCGTGTGTATCTTGCTTAGTTCAATTAGTTGACGCCGTCAGTGACGTGGAAAATTTAAAGGGCAGTATCTGCAGAAGTTAGTTCTTTGAGATATTTGAAAGAAACGCGTTTTGAATTCCGTGCTAACAATTCCGAAATATTAGATTTCGACATGGTGCTTGATTTTCAGCTGAAGCCAAAAAGGCAAGCCTCTTCAATGAAGTCTAAGTACAAAAGACAACAAAAAAAAAAAAAAAAAACTGGAAAAACGAAATTGTAGATACTGCCCCTTACCTTCCCACTGCTGTACAACGTCTTGCTCTGTACCATCACCTTTGGTTGCAATTGGATTTTCGGAAAAAAAGCATTTAGTGCGACTTGTATAGACAATCATGTTAATTTTGAGACGTTTTTTATGTCAAGGTACTTTTTCCAAAACATCGCTAAATCCATCGTTATAGTTTCGCATCATCTAGCAAATACTGGCAAAACTTTCCGGTCTAACTAAAATGATACACAAAACTGGACGTACCTGTCCAACGTTTTGTTGTTATACTTGTGTGACGCCAATTGTGGACCAGGTCTAACTAAGACCTGTACAGCGTCTAGTTGGGCACATTATATTTTGTTGCAATCGAGTTTTTGTTTCAAAAGAGCTGCTTGTGCAATTCTTGGGGCAAAACAATGTTAATTTCAAGTCGTTTCTACTACAGAGGTAGTTTCTCCAAAACAGAGCTCAATTCCTAATTACAGTTTCACATAGTTTAGCTGGTAAAGGTAACACTTTCTGCACCTTTTCATCTCTGTATTGAACGCAGTTATATCAAATTTATAATTGGCAAAAATTTCGGTTTTCAAATTCCCACGGAAATTGTTTATCATTTTCAAAATCATGTATTTGTATTTGATGTAAAGGGAACAAAATAAAATGTGCAAAACTATTTTTCAGTTTTGTTCAGGACAGTTGAAACAATACGTTAATTCAGTTACTCATTTAAGTACACTTTAAAAATGTCTTAAACTATTTTTCATTACTTGCTCACCAGAAAAAGGCATTTCAAAAACTTTGTTTAGGCTTGATGTTTAGTCTTGAAAGACATTTTCAACTGCATGAAACAAAAATCATGTGCCTACTTTTTAATTGTAGATTTTTCTATAAATACAAAAGACTAACATTTAGGATTTGCACCCTTTAAGAAAAAGTCAGTCCGAACGATACTGATCTTTATTCCTGACAGAAAATGTTTACCGTATGAGAAAACAAAACAGCTAACTTTTAAAAGCAGCTTTCTTCTAAAAATATAGAAAACTATCAAAATGTGTTCGATTTCAATCCAAAGTAAAGTTACTAGTCTCAGCTTGACTACCTAAATGTCGTAGCTAATCCCAAGAGCTGAAAGAAATGTTTTAGAGTTTAGACCAATTATGGGACTTTAAATGACTTCCCTCGCTCTCATTTCTTAACCAATTCAGGAAGTGGCTGATATTTTTTAGAAAAATCGTTTAACTTCATTAATCAAGATTTTTGTAACATTCTCGTGTGTACTTAAAATACATAACTGGAAGCATCTAAGTTTCCTTACCCAGTGAGTATCCATCTTTGCTTAGCTCGACGGATCGGGCCTTGTTGTCGACGTGGCACTGGAATTCCACGCTTTGTTGGTTTTCAGAAGCTTCTGTGTCGTTTGGACGAACACGGATATACTGGGCTTGTTGGCAGTGTGTGCCTGTAAGTAATCAATACATATATGTTAACAAAAAAGAAGTAGTGCACAAAAAGTACACATTAAAGTACACTTCAAGTGTTTAGTAAACATAACGTATTCGACGGCGTCGTTAGAAGAAGAAGAAAAAGAAGAAGAAAAAGGAAAAGAAAAAAAGAAGAAACGTGGTACGCTAGGAAAGCATAAAAAAATTACTTTTAGGTGTATTTAAGTAAAATATGTATGCATTCTTAAGTATCATTGCAAGAAAATATAACGTTAACAAAAGTCTATATTTTATGAATGTTTGTATGTACTTAGTTAACATTTGTTATAGTTATAATTAATGAGAAGCATATAATAATAATGATATGTTGGTTCGAATGCTAAACAGAGAAACTCATATTATGTGCTACTTATACGAGAATTAAAACCTTTCCGCGAATAATTGCAAAAACGTATAACAAAAAACACGAAGCCTATTTTTTTCTGGATCCATCGGTAGTGCAATGAAAGCCACAGTGAAAAGAAAAAAATAGTTGGAATATTTAGATATATCTTCCAGTCACTCTTCTTTCTGCTCTGTCACCGTTCTAGTAAGACGTTTGTTGCAGCATGGCACCAACACTCTCGTTATAAGTGGCAGCGGTCTCTTCCTACATGTGCTATTTTGAACCAAACTTTTGTCCTCCAAGGCAGATTCTCATAGGAACAAAAATATGGAAATCGGAAAGAGCCAAATATAGCTTAGCACAGTCGGACAGCCTCATGAACATCTCTACATCTTTCTTCAACGTTTCAACCGAAAAGTTGCTGTTACTCGGGCAAATTTTTCCGTACACATTATTCATTTGTGAATAAATTTCCGCTGAATTGCACACCTCATCCTCCAGAAAAAGAATGACAGCAATCAGCGTAAATTTACACTTCGCGGGAGATTCTATTGTTCGCGTTATATTTCGTGTTCACTGCGCTCGCATAACTGAACACTGCGACGAATAGATATTGGAGCCAATGCTCACACTACATCCACTCGTTCTGTTACAGAATTTTTACGGTAGTTTTTATTTCACGACCGTTCAGACCATAAAAAAAGAAGCCCTAGCATAATATTGTTTTAAATTTCAATTGACATGGAATCTTTCGTAAGGTTCAGGTGATTAACCCTTAGTTACGCATTTATATTTAGCTTGGTAGTAATAACATTATCTTTCGTAATTTCTTCCTGATGTGCAACGAATCAATGCAGAAAACACACTTCTGCAGACATTGTAAGTAAAAATCTTTACGATAGTGCATAAATTTTTCAGAGAATCTTCCGAAATATTACCAACCTCGATTGGTAACAGCCTAGTAACTATTTTATGATCACATTCTCATACGTATTCAGTTTCAATGGCTTCGTTTTTTGTTTAAAATTTATTGATTATTTACCAAGAGGTATATCTACAATAATAAAATACTAAGACATGGTAACTCAACGCTACCGGTGGGCCTGCTGGATCAGACGTTGCTCGGCTCTTGATCTGGATCAAATACAGATTTGAACTATCTTCAAGGCCCCATCCAACTGGTTAAACCGCAGGCAGTGGTGGATACGAGAGACCCTGGAGTATAGTGTAACTTAACGCAAACAATATGCGGCTGCAAGATTTTTTTTTTTTTTTTTTTAATGCAGCTCAACATTTTTGCGGTTCATTCTTTCCAGTAAAGCATGTACGTCTACAAAATTATATTAACCATAAACAAAGGAAACATTTTGTTTAGAAGAAAATGTCAGCATGAGTTACGTTACAATTTAAAAGTTTAGATTACACCATTCTGAGTAAAGTAAGCTGCTCAAAAGAGCCCTGTAATAGAAAAGGAGATATGAGTTCTCGGCCAAACTTTCATTATGCTTTACAACTCGAGTTTTATCACGATTAAAGAGAGACAAGAACGAGCCTCAAGGCTAGACACGATCATTTATCAAACGTCAAACACAGAGAACAAATCAGATTTAGCCTTGGCAAACTTTATTAACTAGAATAGATCAACGTTCAAGGACAGGAATCATTTATTTTTGTTGACCATAAAACGGCCGGCATAGTGCCGTCCATAATATTATTTATTGTACAAAATTTTGGTTTGTACTCTTTAAATAACAGAGGGTTTATGTTCTTTTTGTATATTATTTAATTTCGGGATTGATGTATTTTAACAAAAATTATGAAGTAGCAGGCGGGTAATGACAATTAACTTATTTGATGTACTAACTGAAATAGCACTCTACATAACTCAAAAAGAAAGTGTTACTCAGATAAGAATAATATGCGCTTCACCTCTGTAATTTGAATTCAAAACTCAACCTAAACATAAATATGTTTTTCTTTTAGAAATTATTTTGTTCTCTAATGTTCATTAAAACATTAACATAACTTGAGGTAATTACGAAAAAATGCCTGGCTTAAGAAATGGAGTTAATGATTCACAAATATGTTCTTTAAAAAAAAAACACAATTTTTATGTCTTGTATGAAACATTTATAGAGCTTGTTATATTTTGGGGAGGTTTCTTTAGCTTAAAATTAAGAAATAAAATTAATTGCACACCGGATGTCAAACCTTGTTATGTTTTTCTTTCCGATTGCCAGAAGATGTTATTTATTTGATACGAGAAAGTAACGTAAATTTAGCAACGCCGACCATAGAAGATATTAATTTTATTCCTGAAAATGCTTTAGATAAGATATTTTATGTTTTACTGTGTTTTTACCTTTGGGATGTATTTTTTAAATTAAGCCAGGTCAGCACTTAACGGAAAAAATATTCAATATGCGGTAATTCATACGGATTAAGCCAACTTTTTGTATTAAATAGAAAGGTTAAAGCTGCTAGCTTCAACAATCTATGCAAATCGTTTATCTCACAAACAACCGCGCTGATAAATCCCTAAACGCCTTCTCCTGGTCGTACAACTTCCAGCTCAACGCGCGCTTTGAGAATATTGCTTATAGCTAATTGAGTTTACGGTCGAGTTAGTGACACGACCAGCTGTATGTGTTAGATCACAGGAGAACTCTAAGTAATCAATTCAAAACAGGGAAACGATAAGCGATATGTTTGGTCCAGGCTCATAGGAGCGAAAAACATTTAATAAAGTCGGTGAAGCTCAATCCTTTGAAGATGCAATAATAGTAATGCTCCTATACGGGACTACAGTCTGTATTACTGCTTGGAGCTTGTTATTAGAATATTTCTCTGCATCACGGTTTCGATCTATGTCCAGTACAACAGAACAATCTCGATTATCCCGACTAACTGGTGCCAAATGCAATCCAGAGCATTGATAATCCGAACAATTCGGAGAGTAAGCAAAACAATTTTTTAATGAAACAGACTTGTAGTTTATTAGGATGAAAAAAAAAACATTTTATAACAAAATCAATAGTAAGTCGTAAGTTACCTTACCTAAGCTAGGGCTAAGGCAGAACGACATGCAATGTTCCCGCAGTTCGGTTATTCCATCCAGAGATTGCAATTTCAACCTTGTTTGTACTCATCGGTACGGAATAATGAATAACCGAGCTGGAGGGAGATGTCATCTAATTGAAGCAGATAATTCCAACAAGTTGATTGATAAAGTAAATTTATCCCACCAGCGAGAGTATATAGTGTTATTCTTGTAAAAAAATCTCAGTTTCCAAAATATCTACAAAGAAATAACAAAAAACTCTTTACCCGAAATACAAACGCCTTTTTTACTCGCCAGTTTAAACTGCTAAAAAACAAAATGGCGGAATTCGGCGAAAAGTTTTCTTTTGCTGAATATCATAACAAATAGTCTAAATTTTGCATCCATAAAAAGTATATCGCAATAAGACCCGATCGGTAAACAAAAACATTAACATCTGAAAGTTTTATAATAGAATGACAAATGTTGAAAGGAATCAACTTATAAACAGAATTTTTAATTGAGCTATATGGCTTCGTTTTTTATGTTCAAAAGTGTGTTTTACTAAATCACATCCACATTCAAATACATTAACAAAAAACATTTAAAACTTAGAAGGAAAGCGTCGAGAACATACGCTAGAAATTTCAACAATGTCTAAGTTTCGACTAGCCTACACGAATGGAGATTTAACAGGTGCGATTTTTACTGTTGTCCTTTTATAGAACAGTTATTTGACTTGAAGTTGATTTCCAACGACTTTTGTCAAACTTTAGGACCTAGACTTTTGTTCAGTTTAATTGGCGTGATACTAAAAAGACCATTGTGGGAATAAACGGAACCTAAGACGATCTAAATATCAATAAAGAGAAATCAGAGAATGGCTGCCATATTGCGTTCGGAGTTACTCATTCTCCATGCATTTATGTTCTAGCAGTTCATTTTTCAAAGCTTTGGGGACCTGCGTCTCACGTCACAGCTCAAACTTCATGCAGGGCTGCAATGAAATTTACAGGTGCTAACCAGCCATTGTTCTAGCCACTTATAAGCGGCACAACAATGCCCATTTTTTCTGGATGAATTGCCCCTAAGATAAACTCGACTGGATCCTATGGCTTTGACCGAGATAAGGTCACTTAGGTGCAGTAGGCAGTGGTCCTAACAGCTAAACCACGTGGAACTGTCAAGGAAGTAGTGGGCTAAGCAAGCATAAAAGCAGATTCTATATGAAGTAAAAGATTTTTTCGTGGGAAAAGCTGCGAAATATTTTGCATACTCGAAGAGAAGAAAGGAAACCCTCTTTAAGTGTGAAAATACTGCGTACTTCATAGCACTAAGCAGCAAAGGAACTCAACTTTCTGCAGTTGAAAACGTATCACCAATAAAAAATAAATAAAAAAAAGCATTACATGTAATCCCGAGACGAGTTTCTTCTCAGAATTGAATTAAAATATAAGTGATAAGATAAATAAATACCTTTGTGCTTATAGTAAAGTCAGAACAAACAACGTAAGTAGAAGCACAAATTTGTAAATTACCACAGACACGTGTTTCGGCGTTACAGGGAACGCCTTTTTCAATGCAAAAAATAATGAGCTTATGGATGAAAAGACATCCGACAAAACGCCTTTTTCAATGCAAAAAATAATGAGCTTATGGATGAAAAGACATCCGACAAAGCTTTTGTCGGATGTCTTTTCATCCATAAGCTCATTATTTTTTGCATTGAAAAAGGCGTTCCCTGTAACGCCGAAACACGTGTCTGTGGTAATTTACAAATTTGTGCTTCTACTTACGTTGTTTGTTCTGACTTTACAATATAAGTGGTTTTTATGTGTAATTACATACGATTGAGAATTAAAGAGTCACTAATTGTTGAAAATTTAAGTAATTTAAGTAGAGCATACAACGCGTTTTAAAGAATTCGTGCATTTTGTAAATCATCTTTATAAAATTATGTATGTAGGAAAGATATTTCAAAACTAAAAAATAAATTTTAATGAGGGTGGTTGGCGTGTTGAAGTTTTATTTTCTCTAAACTTGATTCTGACTTATCGGTCAAACATTGTACGTACTGTGTTCAGCACATATAAATGTTACAGGCGCAGTAGATAATTTAAATCAGAATAAAAAAAATTATCTTTATTAATAATAAAGCTGAAAGTCTGTGTCTGGATATCTGTGTCTGGATGTCTGTTACGCGTATAGCTCCTAGACCGTTCGACCGATTTTCCTGAAATTTGGCACAGAATTAGTTCATAGCATAGGGGTGAGCACCTCGAAGCGATTTTTCAAAAATTCGATTTTGTTATTTTTCTATTCCATTTTTAAGAACATGTCATCGAGCAAATTATCATAACGTGGTTCAAGTAAATCATGACGTGTACGAGCAAATCACCATAACGTGAACGAGCAAATGAGCATAGCAAATTGGCGAGAAATTCATCATCCATTATTTGTAAATATACAGGCGAACTAAATAACCTTCTAATTTCAACTACCGGAAAGCCGTGCGGGTACCACTAGTATTAAATAAAACAGATGCTAGTCTTGAGTATAATGCTGTTTTTCTTCTCGGAGCTAATAAATTTTACGATTGAATGTAGGGAAACCTTCGCATAGAATATCGATTTAACACATCCTATAGATCCATTTGCACCACCTACTTTGCGATAGTTATTCTAGTCCAACGCGTGATTTAGGGATATGATGAGCACAGCTTCCAGCTAATCGGGGTCACGGGTGAGGTGACATCAGCAATTGTGTGGAATGACTTTCGCATAAACTCGCGCAAATCTACTCGGAATAGAATGCGAGAGAAATCGGGCACTTGATTTGGATTAGCGCAGCCTCATTTGCAAACTTCGCTAATTTAAGCCAGATGATCCTGACAATGAATTATAATGAAAGATTCATGGGGTTGACAACGCTTGGGAATCTCCTTAAATATATATATTTATACATATATAATTTTTAATTTAGCTGGAACTTCTGTTTAAAAACTTATCCCAATATAACTATGCATATGTAATAGAGTAGTTTAACATTTTCCACCTTTTAGCATATGCGAAAGAGTTTAGAACCTTAATTGTGTGTTAAAAGAAAATTTATGGAAAATGTCTTTTCAATCCAAAAGCTATTTTAAAGGCTTGTTTCGCACTGAAAAATGTGAAGAAAAAAAGCCACTCAAAGTAACTTAGCGTAACGATATACTTTCTCTACTTTTAATTACCACACACCTATTTTAATAGGGTTGTTGCATCTATTGGCATAAAACGAAAGACAAAGTCCTAAAGCATTGTCCAGCTTTCCAAAGGTCCATAAGCCATCCGAACATTCAGGATAACTTTAAGTCACATCAAAAATGTTGAAAATAAATTATTCGAAACAACGTATTGTAGCTGCGAAACTTTAAATCAAAAGTATATGAACGTTTAAAAACTCCTTATTTTTGTTCTGTAGCATCACAAGCTTTATATAAATTGTTATATTGCATAAAATATTGCACATACAAGGAAGATTGAACAATTATCAATAATTAGAGGGGGGAAATGTATCATTCGTGTAGAAGATGAAAATGTTGAAGAAAACAAACAAAATAATGCAATTCATTTTTTTTTTTCAAATTGAGTAAAATATTGCTATAGTTTACAAAGAAAAAGGAAAGAACATAATCACGTAACATATTTAACATCGAAATTATTAGCCACAAAGCTCTGAACTACATTATCTACTATATTTACAGGTTCGCGTTACTGCGGGTTTAAATTTATAATTATAAAAATTTTTTGACTATGTTTGTCAGTTGTAAAACGAGATAAAAGAAGTTACGTTTCGGGAATCAAATGTCCACACAATTAACATTTCAGTTTGTAAATAAAGTATGCATCGAAGAAGGTAAACAACAACGCTAAGCTTAACGTGGAAGATTTTTTATTTGTTCTTTTTGATTTTCTAAAATCAGTACTAAATATGAAAAGATTAACTTCAAGTAATTTGTACGCCAATCCAGTTAAGAGTAAGCTTATATGCTGTATTGGTGCACAAAAAGTAGATTCGTTCAGCTTTGGACGAACTTCTGGTTTTAATTCAAAACTAAGTCCAAATTTATCCTATAGCAATGCAGCAATATGTCCACATCAACCCTCTCATATTCCGTGGACATAAAACTTCTTCATAAGATTTTTTTTCCCTTATCCCTCTTGATCAAGTGCCAGAAAATGATTGTCGTAGTCGCTTGCCAAACGTGGAATCCTCGGCAAAATGCCTCAACATCCATGGGTGTGTATGGAGCTTCCGAAATGCGGAGCACGAGTGGCTATTTTATTCATAATCGATGAGGTGCTGACGTCATTTGTCATCGCTTCCGTGACTAATTGAAAGACGAACGACTCGCTTGCAGTAGGCAAATACGGCGGCCAACATCAAATATGTATGAATACAAAAGCGGATACAAGCATTGTGGCGGCTAATCACGAATACCGATGCTGATATCGATGCGTTTCATTTCTTGTGTGCTGTTTTATTGTTGGAGTGTATTCCTCATATCAGATGCTAAATGATCCACGAAAACTAGGTCAGATTAAGGAACTGGTCAGGGTCACCAAAATTTGGGGAGCAGCAAATCTGTAACTAAAGTTTAAAGTAAAATCAAGTAATCAAATCGCACTACAGTGACATAGAAAAAATTATCCTCAAGGGTCATTCATCAAAAAGTGTAACTTTTCTGTCACACGCCTTTTGCTGTAAAACATTTAAGGAGCAATTCATTTGCCAATGATTTTTAATTTCATCAAAAATACATCTATTTAAACCTGCCAACAATATTTTAATAATACTTTTCATTTCAGTATATTATTGGTTCACAACATGTAAATTCTCACCTCCGTGGCATGTCATACACCTTGTATTACTGTTTATGTTGCTTAATAACTTATTTAGTTAAAAGTATGTACTTATTTATTGATTATTCCTTTCACAAGTGTCTCAAATACTAATTGTTTAAATACAGTCGACTCCCGCTACAACGCGATTCGAGTTACGCGAAATGGCTATAACGCGAATTTTTCACGAGTAACGAATTTTAGAGCTAACGCGCATTTTTTGGAAGGAAGTATTAGCTTCGTTATTGGCTACTAAATATTGATTTCGTGAATTACATCCCTTTAAGCATCACTGACAGCCAAAATTCCCACACCAAACTAGTCTATGTATTGCGTTGTTAGTGCGTCAAATAACCGCTAAGCATATTTCATTTATTTATTTTTTGCATTCTAAATATTAAAGTTGATGAAATATAATGGCATCTTAGTGGCATCTTCATCTAAAGTTTGTGAAGATGGGAAGAAAAAGAAAGTCTGATTTTTTAAAAAAAGGCTGAGATTCTCGATATGCTTGAACAAATACAAAACATCGACGATAGCGCGACAATAAGTATGAGTGAATATTTCATATGTACAATTAAAAGTCAAACAAAAGGATATCCGTAAAAGTTCAGAACTTAGTTTCAATATTGAAGCTTGCAGAGCAGCCTAGCAAAGTAAATACAATTATGAAAATGGAATCTGCTCTTGTATTGTGGGTTAATAAAGAGATCAGGAATAGGATATGTTGCCACACAAATTGAAACGTTATCAAAGAAAAGGGGAAGCAACCGTATTTAAAAATGTTTTAGGTAAGAATAACGATCTGATCATGGAGCATCATTACTGTCTTCATTTTTAACGCTTAAATATTGTTACTGTATCTACTGTACAGTACTATTATAGTGCATCATTTTATCATTACTACATGCTGTGCGTACCGTGTTGTTATAGTATAGTATATGTCTTTTCCTCCCATTAGTCATTCATTTTATGCATCTTAAAGTATTTCATATTGAATAAAGCAGTTTTTTATTTTTTAAATACAGTAAAAGTTCAGTTCTTTATGCAAGAAACTAGTGTATAGTTGAGGAATGCTTTAGAGCAGTTCGAAGGGGGTTTATAAGTGTCCAAATGAATTTGATGTGCTTTAAGAAAACATTTATGCATATATTTTTCCACAACGCGAAATTTTGATTTACGCAAGGAGTCTTGGTACGCAACCCTCGCGTAAGTCGGGATGTGACTGTATATTTAATTTTTTAATATTGTGTTTTAGTTCGTTTAGTAGGACAAGGAGTCATGTCACCCAATAAATTCTCACCTCCGTTGCCTATAAAAAGCAAGCTAAAATAGTGAACTAAATGTGGCTGATTGTTTAGACAGACATGTACCCTTGAAATAAATAAGCTCATTTTTGACGTACGATTCTATTAAATATTATTTTGTACAATGCATATTGTTATCATTTTGCTGCCGGTACCATTAAACAATTCAATGAGATCAGTCATAGTTTTAAACTAAAATCTGCGCACACCTACTATTAGAAGCTATTAAGGACACATTTTTCAGTGCTAGAAAAAAAATACTCAGACAAAAAAAGTATAGCAACAAAATAAAACTGCACGATGATTAAAACAGTATATACGTGCCAGCAATGTAGCTTTGTTCCACTTTTTCACACTTCAAAAGACATTACTTTTAAATTCTAGATAAAAGTAAGATTTCTTGAAAATATTTTGTTTGTCGAGTTAAAGTTTCGAAGTTATGATTTATGGCTAAAGTTAAATTGCAGTATTATTCATTAATAATGAATCTTGCTACTATTTTGAAATTTGTCCTAAACAATTTTTTAATAAGTATGAGGTATATGGAATAATATATTAATTTCGGCATACTGGAATTGGGCCAAACAGTGAGTAATGAGAAAAATGTATGCTAATGTCAACTTATTTTTTGCAAATTCAACTAAAACGAAAACATGTGCTGTTTAATAGATCATTTTTTGAATTAATCTTTGCCAACGGATGTAGTGCAGTAGAACCTCGTTTGTCTGGCCCCCGTTTTTCTGAATCTTTTGGTTAACCCAGATTAAATTCGCAAGGTTTATTTTAAAAATTATTTTAAATTACGATAGCAAGAAAGGAACTATAACTGCGCCTAAGATTTTTATTTCGATTAAATGTTCAACTCCTGCATAGATGATACAATAAATTAAAGTAATCTAATAAACATCATGGTGTACTTTGGAGCGTTAGTCCAATACCACTGCAGATGAAATATGAATGATAAAGTGTTTGCGCGAAACGATCCTGTATAGTTTTGATATAAAGCATTGTTTTTTGCTATAGTTAAGGATAGTCTTCTCATTTAAGAATTTGCTTTGCTTATTACGTAGATTACCTGGATTTACGTTTATCGAATTGCTTTTGGTACCAGTTAGTCCCGATAAACGAGATTGTGCTGTATATTTAAATTAACTATCCATTTATGTTAAAGTAATATTGTCGAAATAACAGTCTACCCACATAAAATATATGTATTGCCCAAATTTAAAAAACAAACATTCACTCAAAAATTAAAAGTTTTTCACTGCGCGGAAACTTTGCAGTATTGAACCGGATGTGCGCATTATTTTCACTTTTAAAAGCAGAAAATAATAGTAAACTTCTACTGACGTCTGATAGATTCGTTTTTTTAATTTTATGGCAGTATTACATTTGCTAACTTATTGAAATTAAAAACGAAATATAAGTGAACTTTATAAGTGTATATAGATAACTAGCAAAAATACCCAAATAAACAATCTCTACTTTCTCTCGTTTTCTGTTTTAACTGAAATAACTCAAAAAACACCGCTTTGACGTGATTAAAAATCGAGCTTCTTCCTTACCCATAAAAGTAAAATAGCAATGAGTATAAAGAACGAACAAGTATTCATTTAGAAACGAAAGTACGAATTTAAGCATATAAAAATTTGGAGAATTTCCAAAATATGAACTAGCAAAAACAAAGATCACCAAAATATCCGTGCGAGTTATTTAATTGAATAGTAGACACACACAGAAAGAAAAAAAAACTCTCCACTATGTTTCCCTAAGTGTGCAAAAAGTAGAGTTTTCAAATGTTTAAATGACTTGAAACTCATGTTTGCTCTGGAGAAGCCTTGATTCAAAATTTTCATTATGATTACTTTTAATATTGCTGTTGTTGGCAACGAATTTTTGTAACAATGGGTTTTATATTTAATCATTTAATGGGGCAATTGCATGACATTTACTGTTTTCGATCATAACATTTTTAAACTAAGTTTTTTAGGAATAAATTATAGTCTAAGTTGCTCCCTAATAATGTAGCTATCTATGGTGAAAAAATGGTTAAAATCCGTCCAGTAGCTTTGAAGTTTACCCCGGACATCCCCACAGATGTAGCCATTTATGTATATAGATAAACTTAATCAAGTTTAGTTGTATCTCATTTCCAAGGTCAGCATGTTAGCTCTGCCATACCAGCTTAAACTCAAAAATTAAAACCTTGCACTTGCGCCAAAACTTTGCAGTTGAACTGGTTGTATAGATTAATTTCATTTTTCAAAGCAGAAAACATGTTAAACTTTTATTGAAATCTGACAAATTTGTATTTTTAACTTTACTGCAGTATTATAGTGCTAACACGTTGGACTTAAAACCGGAATATATTTAAACTTCGTAATTATCTATGCATGGATAATAAACTTAATGTGCTTCATTTCAAAGGTGAACATGTTAAAACTGCAATACCAGCTTAAACAAAAAGTTTAAAAATTTGCACTTATAATAAAACTTTGCAGTATTGAACTGAATGTACAAATGAGTTTTACTTTTTGAAGCAGAAAAGGAAATGAAAATTCTACTGAGATCTGACAGATTACGCGAAGGATACAAAATACTCTTTTATATTTTGAGCAATAAAAAATAATATAGCATCAATATTTTTTTTCTATTTTTTTTTCAATCATCGACAATCCCCTTGCAAAATTCTTACCCAGGTGTCAAAAGTAGTTTAAATAACAATGCGAAACGAAGAAACAACTAACAACCTTATTTTACACATCCTTGTTTCATCTGTACCTGGAAATAAATAACATTTGCTTCTACTTTTAACCATTCTGTTCCAGCTTCTAAAGATGTGAAAGATCAGATCTATTTTTAGCAATCGAATTATGCCCTTCACCCCTCTTACACCCCTCCGGAAAGCCAAGGCTGACTGGAAACGTTCATTGGTCGAAGATTACACCAGCAACGCGCAAAACCAGGTGCGCACTGGGTGCTCTAAAACATTCGTTCAGCCCGGATTTCCTTGCCCGCCCGATTGCTAGAATGAATATCTAAAATAGTAGTTACGGTTGAAGGCAAGAGTTGCTTAATCAATATTTTTTACAACTGGTTAAAATAGTGACAGTAAGTTTCAGAAAATAACAGGTACAAATCCTCAGCAAGGAGAATTCGTTTTTTTTTTTTTTTTTTTTTTTTTTTTGCCTAATTAAAACATTAAAGGATCAAAACATACCTGAGTTTTATTTTTATGAACTTATTTAATCAACCAATTTTTAATGCATTTTTTTAAGGTTTCAGTTTTATTCTGAATGGAGCAAATTAAGTAAAAGACCATTTTTTATTCCTACTGAAAAAAATAAATTTTATTTCCATTTGAGATACATGCATTTATTTGTTTGTGTGTTTATTTATTTTTTTTACATTAATAATAACTTTCAACAAGAATTTGCAAAACAAATTTATTATTTTTGATCACTTTTAAAGATTTAAATGTTTCTTCTCATGTTCTATTAGAATTGTGGTTAAGTTTTTAAGATTGTTATAATTTATTCAAAAACTTAGTTTATGTTATTGTTTCCAAAACTTAATATTGGGGGGGGGGTCAATTTTTTTATTTAATTGCTTTTCATAAAAATTCTTATAATCGAATAAAGTGGCGTATATATTAACTTTTAACATTTTTTAAAGTCTTAACCAAAGCAAAATTAACTGCTTCATGAAATACTTTGAATTACCTTTTTCAATTTCCTTGTTAAGCATGTAATTATATAAATGCTGCGATATGTAAAAACCAGAATATGTATTTTTTTCCTTTTCTTTAAATAATTTATTAAAAAATAAAATTACTTAATTTTAAAAAGCACGAGTTATTTTCTTTTCTTTAAAAGTTAAACATAAATCATATATTGATCGTACATGCTTTTATCTCTTTGAATGAAAAAATTGTAAGGCACTCTTAGCTTAGATAAAATTTCTAATGCTACGCAAAAGAGAATAGTGCAGAGAATGTTTGACGAATTAAAGTATTCAAAACTTAAAATAAATCTAAAATTTAAATGCAACAAACAAAATAGCGTAAATAAAAAACAGTAAAAATAAAGAGAAGTTTTAGCAATTTTGGCCGTCATTAACTCAATTTAAAAAATCACAAAATAAAAAGAATCAACTGACAAAAACACTATGCGCCTGAGAATATTTTAAGTTCTTTTTACATAAATATAAATTGCTTCATTTACAAAAATAATAATAATAATGTGTAAAACATTGTTTTAATCCAAACCGTAGCTAAATTGTAATTTAAAAAAATAACAAGTTGGAAAACACAACATGGATTTATTTTTGTATGAGTATGAATTATCTGCTACATTATAGCCCTTTTTTCCGCAAAAAAAAGAAGAAAAAAGAAAGATATGAATTAATAAATACGACGTAAAGGTTCTATAACCCTCAACCCATCAATTTTAAATTTAATATGAACTACTATCAATGAGTGGTTTTTTTCTCTTCTGAATTTGTGTAATATTATGACAAAAATAAAACAATAAAACAAACTGGCATTTTTTAGAATAAACTCAATATATTGTGCTATAACTTAGATTTCTAGCACAAGCAGAGTATGAAAAAACTGTTTTTACTTTATTTTAATCAATTCCAGTTTAAAGTTATTAATTTGCTTTTACTTGTTCAAACACTGTCGTCCAATATGTTAAATTTCTCTATTAATAAACCATAAGCGTTTGAGTTACCAAACGCAATGCCTAACAATTTGAAAAATAAATCCTACTTTCTTTCTTTTTTTCCCCACTAAACGCTTTTTTTTTCACTTAAAATAAATGAGTAAACTTGAATTAATGGTTTTAACCGATGAAAACCATTATTTGAATCGTCTTCGGGACAAAACCTTTGATAGAGAAGATTGATATTGATATACGAAACTGTATGTTCTTCAAGTTTTGGACTAAATTCTTTAGTAATATAAATAGTTCAGGGTTTATATATATATATATATATATATATTAGGGTGGTCCTTATTTTTGAAGTTGTAGATATTTTACACGACGCCCCCTCAATTTGTTCCATTATACAAATAAATGATCCATGCAAAATTTTAAGTCGATCCATGAATATTAACACGTGCCCCTAATAGGGCCCCCTTTTTTGAGTTTTGAAGAAAAAATTGCGGAATTTCTCATTTTTATGTAAACATATTCCTAGGTTTCATATTTAAAGTAATTTTGAACGTCAATAGATGTTGCTACTTCCAGACCAAGCATTCTCTCACTTTCATTCTGTAAAATTTTACATATTACATAGGGTACATGTACAACAATGGCCTTGGGAGAGGCATACCGCGATTCGCGCTCGTTTCAAACCAAGCGGCAGGGGAACATTTCTTTCCACCAAGATCGATACAAAGGATTTTCAAGGCCATTAATGAATGGCCTAGGTCATTAATGAATGATTTTTGACAACAACAAATTGCCTCCTCCAGGCTTTGGGGGTGTTGATTTAGAAAATTTTCTGTGTATGTAATAGGTGTGGCAAATAGGGTCACTAGGTTTCCATGCTATAAATGTAAGTAATGACAATTATATTTTAATTCGCTGTTCTTTAGTTATAAAACTTAAATGTTTATGCATTCTTATAATTTAAATTTTGAAGAATCCTCGATTACCCTACCATAAAAATAAACTCTATTTTCCATATCTAAAATATAAATCTAAAAAATTCCAGATCGGAATAATGTAAAAATCTATACTTTAAACTGTCTTCTATTTCAGTACATAGTCCTTTATTATCATCAAATTCCTCTTGTAATTCACAAGATTTAGAAACCGAAGTGGGTATCTATCCTAACCTGTTGAACTTTTTTTCTATATCTGGTCTACCACAACGCAAAAAAGCTTGAAAACTATTGAGATCTGCTCGCATTTCATCAATGTTAGACAAATGCCATGTTAGGACAAAGATGCTGCTCATTTATTAACAGCATATGTAGATGCAGTAAATTTAAATCCGAATAACCTTATGATCAATCGTGCATCCCTTAAGAGAGCAAGAGAAAATCTTCGAGTGGTAAAATCAGATTTCATGAATTTAAATTTAGATTTTTTAGTTAATCCCTGGGATACAAAGCTACATCCAGATGTAACTGGGGAAAAAAACGCCGACAGGCTTACCATGATAGCTTCAGGTTCCAATGTTGAACAGCTACTCAGAATTTCTGAGATATTTCTTCAGTTGCACATGATATCTTAGATGATTGCTCTTTATTGCTAACTGTTCAAGCTGTAGTGTTTTATACAGCGGCTTACAATACCGGCCGCATAAATTGTGCATGTATTTTTTAGAGCAAAAGCTGAACGGTGATATATTGCATTTGTATTGCTATCATCATGCACTTGAAATCGTACTGCAGAGTGTCTTTAAAGAAGTTCTTGCCTTTCTTAGTTCTAGACTCGATATTCCATTATTTTAGCGCTTCAAAATTCAAAAATTACACATACCACTTAAACTCTAAAAGAAGAATTTGATGACATATTATTGTTTATAGAAAGCGGAATTAAGAAATATTACAGAGGATTTCATAACGTGTAATAATATTTTTTGATGAGTCCTCCCTCCTACAGGGATATGTTTCGGCAGCCTGGAGCTTATCTGTGAGCCAGATGGGTGGCAAAAGGAATTTATTGTTTGAATATTTATATATTTAGGAAACAATTTAAATTGACCTTACATGAAGAGATTGACCGTAAATGCTGTTTTACAGTTAAATGTTGTATGAAGATATAGTTTTTCGCAGCAACCCATTCTAGGCCTTTTAAATTAATATAAAGTCTAGTGTCTAAAAAAACATGCAGCGTACAAAATGATGACAAACATGCAGCAGAAGCAGTGATTGAAAAATTCATAAATCACTTATGGTACTTAGGGGATGAACTAGTAGCTTTGTCCGTATTGGAGAAGGAATTAACTTTGAAGATAGGAAAAGACAACTTCAAAAAAATGCTTGCTGAATAGGAAGACGTGTCTGATGACTGTATAAAAAATTTCAAATAACAGTAGATGATTTGGAATACTTTCTTAGTAAAGATCTTCCTCTTTATAGAATCAACTACAAGTCAATAAAACTGTTTGATAAGTTATAAACACCAAAAGATGTTTTCCTATTTGATCCTGATTCATGGCAAAATGAAGGAAGCTATTTAAAGGGAAGAGATATCATTAAAATGCTGAAAGTTGTGAATGATACAACTGAAAGAGGAGCACAATATTAATCGAACAATATCACAATCAATTTACCAAATATGAGTCACAAAAACAATTTAGTATTTTACAGACACTCCAAGACCAGCGGAAAAAAGTGCACACGATTGAGATACATTGAGAAAAGCGTACGATTAAGGCAAAGTTTCTAAAGCAATATTTCATTCTTATTCAATATAAAATCTTTAGACGATATGAAGTAATTAAAAAGATTAATTTTAGTGCTACCTCGCTGCAAAAATATTTTGCAAACATAGGAGAAACGATGTACGAGGTCTGAAGTAAAAACTCGGAAGATTTGTGAGAAAATTATCAAAAGTGTTAAAGTTCAATGTCCTAGGGGCACGTGTTATTATTGACCGATCGAGTTCAAATTTTGCACCGATTACTTTTTATTACTAGGGGGCGTCACTTACTGAATTCCGAAAAAAAATTTTCCCATATTAATAAGGACCACCCTAATATATATATATATATATATATATATATATATAGACTTTCCATTCTTTTAGTTGTTTCCCTTTTTATAGAGCTTACATTCATAATTACCAACATACTAGAAAAAAAATTCTCATACTTTAATGTCTTTCTGTAGAGAGAGAGATATAAATATATCTCTCTAAAATAGTCTCTCGTACTAAAAAAAATGTATCAGAATTTTCTGTGCCATATGCTCCCCTTTCTTTTCCTTAATTCCACATATTTTTATTACCCACTTTTTTTTAAAAAAATTGGGTTTCCTCCAGTCTACTAACACTTGTTGGTGACATTTTTATATTCTAAAAACAAAATTAAGTGCAAATGCAAAAACGAAAAAGGTTCTTATACAAAATATGATACTAAAACAAAGATGTTGAAAATATGATCATTTATTTATACTTAATATTTTTTTTAAATCGTGAAAGAAACAAAAGATTATGAATGAAAACAATGACAGTACTCATGTATCTTCATTCAGAGATACTTTTGTTTGAAGCGTTCCAAACGTGGCGTCAGATGTGGAACAACACTGACTACTTCATAACTAATTACTGAATTGAAATATTTTTAAAATATTTTCAAAATTGTTTATACATATTAAGGTCATTTATCAGCTATCATCATTTCAAGTTTCAATTCTGAGTTTAGTATTAGTTTCAAAACTTACTTTTATTCTTTCACGTTTGGTACATGGATTTTTGATAACTTTACGTTGTTTCGAAATAACTTGTACTGCGATGAAATGCTGAAAATTATGCATAAATTGAAACGATATAGGTACTTATCTTTAGTTTTTTTTTTTTTTTTTTTTTTTTTTTTTTTTTTTTTTTTTTTGTTCTAGCAGCAGAAAATTTGAATCAATGTGAAAACAAAGTAAGCTTTACTTTGAAATGAAATTGTTTTTATTGCACGGATACCAACCTTTGAAGCTCTGTTGCCACTCACAAAACCAAATTACTGGGAAGGTATTCTTAAAAATTTAACAAACAAACTCAGGAGTTTACTGTATTTAAAAAATATATATATATATGATGTGAGTGGTCCTGTTCTTCGTGAAATGGCCCTAACATCTTTCTACTAACATATGAAAATATTATTATTAATCTATTTAGTGTTTCCTTTTCTCCCTTACTTTTAAAGTTCAATAAAACCAATTCTTAATATAATAATTTTCTTTAATAAAATTTATTTATTTGAGCGGGATTTTTATTATGTGTATATTTATTCTCTAAAGTATTTTTATTGTTACTCTCTTTTTTTTAAATTGGATACTGGTGGAAAACAAAATTCAAAGCGCTTTATTTTAACCCAAAAGAAAGAGCTACAAAGGATTTTCTTTTTGATGAAATGTTTTAATTTCAATACGTTTTTCTCTTTTTATTATATATATATATATATATATATATATATATATATATATATATATATATATATATATATATATATATATATATATATATATATATATATATATATATATATATATATATATATATATATATATATATATATATATATATATATATATATATATATATACAGGGGCGGACTGGCCAGGTCGGCTAGTCGGGGATCTCCGACTGGGCCAACCGCCGAGTGGGCCACTTTAAATAACTTTTTATTGAACTTAATACATTTAATTCACATCTAACATTTTTTAAAGCGTAATAATAGAAGAAAAAATGAAATTTGTTCACTCTATGGGAAAAAAGTGTTTGGAAGTTGGTTTATTTTTCTCCCATCCTTAGTCCAGGGGCCAAAGTAAATAGCCGAAGTTCACAGGTGCGAATGCTTTCCTCTCTTTGTCAACTTTTTCTCTAGTTTTTAGAGCTCTGGGGTCCATGGCTCCCACATTGAGGAAACGGGAGGGGGCCAGAGAAATTAGTGTCCGACACGGCCTGAAAAAGGGCCCGGGACGAAAAAAGACCTTTCAAAATCTTATATTAGTGCGTCTATTAACAACAATTGGCCTGCACCACCAGACAAAGCGGCCCCGGCCCTGCTACAAATGTGTGGACCATGCTTTGGGGTATTGATACGCGAGCAGCGGCATACACAAGGTTGGGGACTTTGATGCAGGAATGAGTTAAGTCAAAACTTTTTCTTTTTTAAAAATTCATTTTTGCGTGCGGAGAATTGGTTGTTCCGATTGGTGCAACAACGGGTCACAAATGTAAGATTAGACCTCTGCTTTCTAGTAAATAATGTGGGAAAGATATTAGACTTTCGATCGGACACTAATGTTATTTATTGGTCTTACCAAAAATGAGTGAGTCTGGACTTACCTGGTTCTTGGTTTTTGCATCAAGGCTCAAGAAGGAAATTGTGTATTACAGATTTAAGGTGGTCCTGGATACATTTTGAAAAAAAAAAAGGTATTAAACAATTTAGAGTTTGGAAATTTTTTGCACTGATTCACCATCAGTTTGATTCGCAAAATCATAACATAAATATTAAAAAAATATATTTGATTTTAGTTATTGTTTTCTAAAAAAAATGGGGTTTCTTTAAATTGCTAAAACTTAAAATATTCTTGGTCAATTTTCAATTTTTTTTTTTCAAAAAACTATGCACAAATATCTAAGTTTTAATTTTTATTCGACGATTTAAAAAATATTAATTCAATAAAAATAGAAAATATTTCAAGAAAAATTTCTAAAAATTGAAAGATACTTTTTAAAAAAAAATCATATTTTTTGAACTAATAGTTTTTTTCAAATTTACCGTATAAAAATCAAAGTAAACTGTTTGAAAAAGATATGCTCCAAATTTCATTGCTTTATCTTTATCAGTTCTTGACTTATAAGAGTTTGAATGCCAAAAATCGAGAAAAATTGCATCATGGAGAGAAACGCGTTTGAAGTTTTAAAGTTAAATATATTAGTTAAAAGAATGCAACAAAAATTATTATATCTTTTGTTCTAACTAAGATAGAAACAAGATTCAAACGTCCTTTTAAGCAGAAAAAGACGGAGAAGTTTTTTTAAAAGATTGAAAAAAAAAGACATTTTGTTTCTCGGACCCCATTAAATATTGAAAAATTGCCAAATAAAATCTTCGAACTCAGGCATTCCCTTAAAGTCACTAAAGATAGCTTAGAATTTCACTTATAGAAATTTTCATGGGAGAGCTTCGTAACGCTTTTATTTGCATTATAGCCAAAAATTGATTTCAGTTTCAGAAAAAAAATGCCCAGAGAGAACTAGTGTTTCCTCCAGATCAAATAAGGGGCAGTGCGCTTTCAGATAAAAGGGATAAAAAGGTAGAGAAGTTTTGTTGGATAAAAAAGGTGCTTCTTTTAGTTTTTGGTATACTAAGTACATACAAAGTTCAAGTGTTTTCAATAGTAATTATTTTTAAAATATTAAAAAGTTTTTTGATTATTGGTTTTAAAGGTAATGCAAAAAACATTCAGATATATTCTAATCAGATTATTGTGGATAAATGAATGAAATGAAAGAATGACGTTTCAAGGACAGGGGTCGAAAGTTTGCTTAAATGCGGAAGGGCACGGTGCCCTTCTAAAAAATCTTGGGGGAACCTTTCTCTTTTCCTTTCAATGTTTCCAAACATATTATAAGATTATATTTTTAAAATTTCAATGTTGGAAATTTTCGAAGGAGAGTCACCAGATTCCCTATAGTAACGAAATGTAGTTTAAAATTGGGTCAAGTATACTTCAGTTTTTAAATGTTTCCAAATGAGATCACTGACCCTCCTATTCTCTCAAACGTGACCAAAGTTAATTTTGGGTTTTTAAATTGTTCAAACTCTAAACCATTTTGTAGAAAGCTCCCTATGCTATTCCATAAAATTACATTAATTTTATTAACGGTAGCTTAAAATTGCATTTCTAAAACTTCCCATTTCGGAGAATTTCTGGGAAGAGCCCCCGACATTCTATTGTAAACAAAGATAGACTAAAATGAATTTTAATTTCGAAAAAAAAAGTTAAGAAAACAAAATTGTGGGGGAACCTCTTGTTTTCCCTCTCCTTGAACGCTACCGAAAATTGTAAAATTGTGTTTTTTGACATCAACTTTGAAAATATCGCTTGGAAGGGAACTAGAACCCTGTGTCCCGATTCTTTTCTTAGGCCTATATAGATCAACCAATTTCAAAAAATTTCCGGGGGGATTTACCTGGTTCCTCATCTCTTTCCTCGTGTCCTTCCTATGTTGTCAGTATAGAAGCCTTAAGATGTGCCTTTTCAGGCTTATATTCATAAGTATCCTTTAAAGGCGCATAAAAAATGTGTCAGTGTTAGCTATATTTTACGTTTCATAATTTTCTATTTTAGAACTTTAAATCTTGAATTAGGAACTTAAAAAAAAAATAGGAACTGGTGGTAGTTTAATGTCTTTGCTCAGCTAATTCACAGAAGGTGGCGAAAATATTATTTTGCCGACTGGGCTAAAGTCAATCAATCCGCCCCTGTATATATATAAAATATGTTTGTGCATTTTTTTTTTTTTTTTTTTTTGCGTATTTATTTTATCAGATGAGAGACGCAGATTGTGTTTATGAAAATCCGCTTTAAATGCTGAAAAGATACCTTTGACATAATTTACCGTCTTGGCTAAAAGGAGAATAATGATCATATGGCAAAATGTCGATACTCGTGTACGGGAAAGTAGGCTCGTTTAGTTCTGGACGAAACTTTTTGTTAAATGCTGAACTGCAAAGCTTGTAACGCAAAGAACTCTTTCCATTTTAATTTCATTTTATTAGGAATGCGTTAATGAATTCCAGTAATTCTCCTCTATAGAATTCTTGTCTTTCTTCGGGAACCTGACATTTAATTAAAGGCATTGAACTATATTCTTCGTTTTTGCTCCGTTCAATACTTGCGAACTTTGACACACGTGTCTAGGAAAACTTTTCTTCAATCAATTTATTTTCAGAAAAGTGCTTTTGTTCTTTTTAATATTTGTTTTTGATGTGACCCTAAATACTCTCTTGTGGAGAGTATGACTTGGAAAATAAACAAAGTAAAAATAGTTGAATATTGTTTAAGAAATTTAGAAAAATCAAAATGGTACGTTGTTTTGGAATTGAACAATTTAAAATATTTCATAATTTTGGCAAGTCAATAAATTCAAAATGATATTTTTTACAAATTGACGAATTCCCAACCGTAGATAAATTTGGAAAATTCCTACTGCAGACGTAACCCCCCTTTTTTTTTTACTTATACGTAACTGGAGGCAGTTAATTGAGGCCCAAAGCTTCCTTAAATTAGTTTAATATAATTTGTGTACATATACAACACTTCTATTGCAATAGGTTTTAAAAACAATTTCCAGTACATATCATAAAGTGAGATATGTGCTTGTGCGTGTGCTGAGCGTTTCTCAGGAAAATGTCAGGTCTGGAAACATAAAATTTAGTACAGAGATGTTCTGGCCTACGATGTGCACCTCGTAGCTACATTTTTGATAAATTAATGCATTTTTTAAACACAATTTTATTCCAAATAATACTTTCCCTGAAAATTAATTACAGAAGTAAATCTTCGAAGTTTAGTACTAAGGATACTGCTAAATACATGGCAAATGTATTGTTTTTTAATGTATTAGCATTATTAATTAACTTCTGGTTTTACGTAACATCAATTGTATTTATTATTTTAACCGTAACCAATGTATAGCATTACGAATTTACGTAATCAAGCCGTTTCAGTTCGTAAATCAAGCACAAAGGATTGCGTCTCTAAGACTATCCGCTTAACAAGCAATATTCAGTTTGATAGTCTCAACTCCTATTTACCACTCCTACGTAATTAAATCTATTGTGCTGATAAAACAGTCAGACACTAAATCCGGCCAAACATTTGAGATCCATCTTGAGTGAAATTCCACTAAGTCATAAGTTCCTTAAAGGATTGTTGAGTTTAGCTGACTTAGTGATGGAGTCTACAACAGTAGAGACATATGTAGATGATCAGTCAGCTTGGTGCATCCTTGCCTTTTGTCTAATTCTATCCATTAACAGCTGCTTATTGTGTTCACTGGCTATTATGTAATTGCTAATCTTCATTATTAAATCCCCGTATTGATTTTGTGCCAAATACTTTCCGATAATACGACATTGATAATTTATAAAATCCTTTCGCTAAAACTTTCATATTACTGGATAAGTTGTTTTTTTTTTAATATCTTACCATATTTTTCGGCCATTAAAAATAGTATTATCATAAAAATACAAAAAAAAAAAAAAAAAGAATGACATAAAAAATGAGTTTTCGAAAGTCAATAGTGCTTCGTACTGAAAACGTTCTCTCTCCAACCTATAAATAAGTTTTATTTCTAGGTACCGTAAACACGGGCTACTTTGGCCCTCACTGCAGAATTTTTTTCATCTTTTGTCAATAATTTTGCAACTATTCATATTTCTAAACTGTGGAAACTTGTTTTACACATCAAGAGATCTCTTAATTTAATTTTTGAAGAGTGATCATATAATTTTCAAGTATTTTTACCTCTATTGTTTTTTATTTGGGCCAATGTTACCCTTGCGTTTGGGTTACTTCGGCCCCAAGTAACTTTCCTTGTTTAAAAGCGTTGTAGAACTAACTAGAGTCAAAGAAAGAAGTGCGGTCAGGGGGAAAAATATGTATTTGAAAGAAAAATGCATTTTACAAGAAGTTTGAGTCGTACATTGTTTAAAAAAGGTTTTTTTTTTTTGAAAAAAAAATGCTTGCATATACCTAGTTATTGTATCGGGAATTGCTACAGAGAACGGTCATATTTTCATTAGTTTTAGAGATTGGTGATTTTACTAACCGAACACTATTCGTAAAACAAAGGATCCTCAATTGTCGACCGCTTCTAAAACTTGCTGGTGCGTTCCATACTCTCAGCTTTTGCTATTTCTTCTCTCACATCAACAGATATCCCGAACGCCTGAGCTCATTCATTCTACAACATCAAAATCCGTTAACTTTACAACAAATTTTACCAAATTTGTAAGAAGTAAATGAAACTAGGTCAACTTTTTTTAAACCTGCTGCAACTTTCAGTTCCTCTTCATTTTTCATAATAAAATGCATTTAACCCATCCCTGATGAATTGAGTCTTCATTCTCTCTCTTTATCCGTTGCCGATAACTCCAGGTTTCTCTTGTGTTTTTCCTATTTAGAGTCTTACTTTTAGCCATTCCTTACTTTTCCAAATCTCTCGGACGGATATTTTCAAGTTTTTGTGCTGGACTAAAGTAGGTCGTAATTTTTAGGTTAAGAGATTCATTGTCAAATTTAAAAAAAAAAACTAAACAGAAATGAGAAGTACTATACCACGGCCTAAAGTATTAAATAGTGCTCATAAATAGGCACTAAAAAACTCTTAGCTGATATATGATCTACATCGTAAAGTTTGAGAGTTTATAAAGACACGTGTTAGCACAAGGAACGCAGAACCACTACTGTCGCTTCTTAAACAGAGCAATGGAACTGCTTGGAGCACATTACTGAGTGCTTTGGGATGCTCTCTAGCGGTTCCTGTCAAAATATGTTTAAAAAGTGCACCCTGAAGGTTGACAAAGAACGTTTTCTCCATTTGGGCCAAAGGACATTAGGGCCAATGTAGCCCGTGTGTAGGTATTTACATAAGACTATTGGGGTAAAGTAGCTATATTTCGTCCCATTGCCTAATTTTGTCCCCTGAGTTTCTCTGTTCAGATACAAGATGTTGCCCCTGTTGTTATTTTTTCTAGATGCAGTCAAGAAGACTACTTACTTGTGGAAGTTTCATGACTAGTGCGCTGCGTTGACGTTTAGGAGCATTTATCCAGATTTCTGAAAACTTGAGCTATCGTAATGCGACTTTAGATGCACTTTTTGATTTATTCGAGCGTGTTTACTTGTAGTAGACATATTTGATTAGGGTAAGCTGTAAACTGGATAATCTGAGCGTTTGGCTTTGTTAGGTTTCCTTCACGTAGAGTGGGAAGCAGCTTTATTGGCTAAATTGATGTTCCTATTTTCGTCCTCTATCAAGATTGGACTAAGATGCAGAGTATCCTATATGCCAACAACATTTTTATGTAAAGAAACATGTAGACATATATTCAGTAAATTACCGCCCATTAGCCAGGGCTAAAGCAGAAATACGTGAAATACACCGCCAGCTCAGTCATTTCCAGCCGAGGACTGCAGTTTCGTGCTTATTAGCACTCATCAGCCAGGCATAGGAAAGTGATTGAGCTGGAGATGGAAGACCTCTTAAGGAAGCCAAGAGCGCGAAACAAACTGGTAGCTAATATAGAATTAGCAGACCAGACGAGTGACCGAAGCAATGGTTCTGTTCAAGTTACGTCGCCCGCAATACGCCTCGTGGCAAACACAAAATGTGCTCCGGGGCGAAGAACAAAAAAGTCATTTGTGATGCTTGCTTCGCGGCTTAAAAAATTAAATTGTAATTAAATATTTTATTTTAAAAACGCATGACTTGTAATGTTTTTAATGCAATTCCTAATCTGCACTTATTATTATTACATGATTTTTTAGAATGTGTATTGGAGGGGGAAGAAAATAAGGGAAAAATTTTTAATTCAGGTAAAAGTGATTTTTTCAAAAACTTTTTTAAACGGAAAACAAATTCTGTTGCATGTATTTAAGCTTTTAATACCACACGTACGATCAGTTGGCGGAACACATAATAATTTTGGATATTTGCTACTTAGAGGCCAAAAAACTGAACGGGATGAAATATGACGCCTTTACCATAATTATCCACATTTATCACAAAATTAAAACTCGAAAAAAAGAGGCCTTTCTTATCAATAAGCAAACGGACGTGAATGAGTTCTATTTAGTTTCCCATGTAAGTAATCCAATGTAGTGGGCTCTTTTGCGTTTTGAATAAATTTTAAACAATTCCTGAGATTTAATCATCCGCACATTTTCTGATATCACGTTTCCTTACGACTGTATGCACTACCGACACTTAACATTCAGGTTAAAGAGTAAAGAAAAAGTAAATCAAAAACTACTACAAGTTTTGTATTCAACGTCAGTTAATATCTCTAACACACCACTGTCGGGTAACCGGACCTAACTCAGGGGCAACGTTAACAGTTTCTTTGAGAACACAGAATGTGAGCATCGAAGTAATAACGGTCAGAAAAAAATACCGCCGAAGATTAAAACATTTCGTTATAAGGGTAATTTAAAAAAATATATACTGATATTGTAATATTTCGTTGTAATTAAAAAATAATTTTTGTTACTATAAAATGATTGCGTTCTTGTTATTAATATTTTAAATATTAATTTAGACCTCTTAATGATTAATGCAGTGTTATTTTAGTTTGTTAATATTGAGCTTATTTGTATTTTAAATAAGTTGTACAATTAGTGAAGTACATACGGGGCAAAAAGGATGGGGTATAGGGTATAGTTAGTTTCATTTACTCACTCAATCATTTAATATAAATCACTTACGTTTTCATTTATAAATTAGTTCATTTACATGTCTTCATTTAATAATTCACTTATTTATTCATTTATTCACATATTTTCTTATTCATTCATTCTTTCACTCGCTCTTCTCTTTTTCTACGTATTTTCATTTATTCATTCAAACTAATATTTACAGATTCTTTTGATTAAAAATGTATTTTATAATCGAATAGAAAGTATTTATTTAGAAAAATATTTTATGTTTCACTTTCCCTCGTAAAAAAAAATTTTTTTTTTTTTTTTAAAGACTCAAATTTACTGCCAAAAATTAAAAATACTGTTTCAACGCCAGTTTTATTATTATACAGTGTTCTTTCTTTATGTACTGTAATTTTCAAAACAAATTTCCGATTAGTTCTTTTTGAAAAACCTCAATCATCTTAACCATTTCACTTTGCCCCACATTCCCCTACTTCACTGATAAAAAGGAAATTAGAGATTGATTGAGAATTAAATACTTGAAGATGAATGTAAAGAAAAGAAAAGCGATTTATCACAACTGCATCAATACAATGTTCCAAACTGCTCATCATTCAAAAGAACGGTCGTTCATTTTTTAGGTAAACGAACAGATCCGTTCATTTTAAAGATTCGCTCTTTTTGACTCGTTCTTTCATGAACGACACATCCCTAGATGTCACTAGACTTACTGTAGACTTTGAGTGAAACGCGTTTTAAGTTCAGATCCTATTGGTAGGCTTTTTTTTTTTTTTTTTTTGAGCAATCACGATTGCTTATTGTTCTCACTTGACAGTTTTGAATTCCTATCATTTTATTTTCCACCACCTCCCTCTGCCAGCACCACCGTCGCGTTGACCGGCCTCACGATGCTGCTCCTCCTGCGAAAACATTCTCCAGGTTGCGTTCATATCCTACACACATATACACGCACTCATGCCTGCGCACAGACACAAACACACACACCTACACATACACACACACTCATGCCTGCACACAGACACAAACACATATGCCTACATACACACACACGAACGCCTAATAAACTTGCGCGCGTACACACACAGCACTGCATACACAACACGCACACACATGCATGCACACACATGCATACACACACACGCGCACCCACACACATGCGTCTACACAAATACACACGCGCATTCATACACACACACGCTCGTGATTGCGAAAAACATAATTTGAATTCAAAATGCCAAAAACTCAAATTAATATATTGTTTTTTTAATTTTAATCATGCTCTATAGCTGCACCCACCAGAGCTACTAATATTATCTCTTGCCCCAAAACAGAGGAGAGGTTCCCCTACCATTTGCACTAGTTATCTCCGAATTTTTAATTTCAGCACTACACACCTTTGCTTCTCACTGCCTCATCTATATTCAGATAAAGTTTTAAAAGTCTCAATTTTAAAACAAACTTCTTTTTTCACTTTTAAAATTACATTTGTTATTTTCTTGAATTACCCATTTTCACACATATTGTTATTTTTGTGTCTTGAGGGAAAGTCCTAGCTACAAATTACTAATTTGCATCAATAAAAAATCCAGCAGGAATAAAAAGTGGGGACATAAAAACATATCGTTTCAAAACGCTTATGAACCAACGTGCGCGCGTGTGTGTGTGTAAGTGTGAAAAATATCTTCTTTTTAGCAAAAAAAAATCGCTGATAACAGCCACATTAAATCGGTTTGAATATACAACGCATTTTCTTCACATAGCAAATCCCAACTAGCTTGTTTTACCTATTTTATCTAAGAACTCGATTACACATCATCAAGTCTATTATCAGACTATATTACACTTAGGCATTGTGCTTAATTATTAAAACAACTCTCCGAATCATTTGCCTAATGATCTGCATTATGCTGGATGATCAAGTAGGTAATGAGAACTCGGTGTTCGTCCATCTCACTTCGTATTAACTGCGGCTGCTTTAATTAATCCCAGGATGCTGACAAGGCAGCTGGAGAGTTGACCATGGTGTGCTGGCGAGAGATCCACAGCCAGAAAGTTACTACTGAGGATTGCACGTTGAGTAAGCTTGATTTGAGATGCGTTGTATCAAGGATGTGTAGTTAAAGCAATTAAAGTAATGTAGTTTCGCATTTGCGCCATGTTTTAATGCAATCAGCTGCTCAAAGTACGTAACATATTCCAAAAAGTTAGTGACGTCAGCTATACTTGCTTAATGAATTATTGTTTGCTTTACATTTAGGTATTCTATGTTTTACGCATGGTATTGAATCAAAGTACTCCATCGCTTGTTCATATACAGCACATAAATTGAATTATTCTGATTAATTCAGAAATAGAATTCTACGGCAATGATAAATTCAAATGATTGTTTTTCTTTATTGTTAAAGAAACTCACAATGAAGAATCATAGGACATGATAATTCATAATAAAATTGAATTATTCTGATCCATTCGGAAATAGAATTCTAATCTACTAATAAATTAAAATGATTGTTTTTTTTTTCTTTGTTAATAAAAACGAACTGGCAATGAAGATTCAATACATTATTACTGTTTCAACATTTGCACTATTAAAATGATATATTAATGAATATGCGTTATTTTATTGCATTTTTCACACTTTAAAACCACAACACAAAGAAGAAAAAAGGCTCAAAAAGCATAATACAAAAAATTAGAAGAATGTGGGACAAAGTGAAATGGTAAAATATGTTCAGTTTTCAGTGCCACCTATCCAACAATATTTTAACAAACTTCTTACACACATGTTTAATTCCGGTACGAAAATAAATAGTTCTAAATATCGAAGAAAATAATAATATATGTTACTTTTAAAATATGATGCACATATTATAATATTTTGTGGTTTATCAAAAGTAGTTTTTGTAACTAAAAAATTATAAAACTTTTGTACTCAACATATTAAATATTAATTGAGATCTACTGATGTCCAGTGCAGCCATTTTTCATAGCCTTAACAAATCGTCATCTTGCCCCAGTACTGGGGCAAGATGACTTTGGCCTTGGGGCAAGATGACAGCACTGAAAAAGGTTGGACATATTTTTATCTTTTGAATATGTTACATGTTTTAAGAAAGAATAACTATGTTTTTACATTTTACAAAGTATCAAATTGAGCGTAATGCATTGAAACGTAATGTTGAAGTGTTTAGTTGTGCAGCAAACAATAGTTACAAATAAAAATGCCATTTCATAACGGGAACATTCCTCATGCCACCATTCTCGGCATTGCAGCACTGGATCCATTCTTCTTTTGGAGGGTCACAATATTTCTCTTTAAAAGCAGGATTTGTATAGAGAAAGTCTTGTCATCATGCCCCGTGTTTCGGCCCGTCATCGTGCCCCGGACTGCCTGTTTGAAAGTGTTTGTTTTCATTGCCATAAAGGAAGGCAAATAAATGACGTTTATTCATGGTAATGCACAGTATATAAACTAAGTTACTCATAAATACTAAAAACACGCGGTCGATCATGCCTGTATTCCTAGCAGAGCTTATTTACACATGCATAAAAGTTATAACGTGGCAGCGGTAAACAATCAGAGTTTCAGAATTAACAAAAAAAAATAGCTAATTCAGCGTCTCTATACTATTGCTGAATAAATAGCCAACAGGAAAGCCAGTAATGTCCAGTTGATGCTGCTTCCTCGTAGAAAACGGAAAAAGTAAGAGATTCGTCATCTTGCACAGCTCGTCATCTTGCCCTGGTCTCCCGTATTTGAAAAATTGTTTTTATGCTTTGATTTTTAGAGAGGTTTTTTTTTTTTTGATAGGAACGGACTTGACGTGTTTTGCTACATAGTTAAAATATTACCAGATTGGTGGCGCTAAAAGCAGAGCAAATATTTCACTATTTCACCTTGCCCCACGTTCCCCTACATCTTTTTAACACTTCTAACTTATTTCTAAAAACAAAATTTGCCTCTCTCATCTGATGAAATAATAGATACGTAAAAAATAAATAAATGAACAAATAAAATGTAACAGAAAAAAGATTAATCTCTTTCCAATAATAATAATAACATAATTAGTAAAAAAAATTTAAAAACATATCAAAATAAGTTCATTTAATGTTAGAAAAACCGTTCACAGCTCTTCTGAGCAAAAATAAAACGCAGTTAATTTTTTCCCAGCTTCCAAAAATTACAATAAATAAGTAAATAAATATACTTTAGAAAATAAATAATTAAAGTTCTCTTAAGTAAATAACTTTCCTTAATAAAAAAAAAATCGGCAGCACATTTCTTTCTTTCTGTAAAAAAAATGAAGCATTCATTCCGAATTTTCTTTTATTACCTTTTGCTTAAAAAATAATTACTTACATACAACATTAGAATAAAAAGATCAAAGTATCTCAACAATCATCGTGTCATAGTAAAAACCATAGCTGCAGATTCATAGACGAGCTGCTTTTGGTGTAAAATAGTTTAATACGGACTCGGGAGTCGAAAACTTTAAAACTGAAAGAGTCGGGGTCGGTCATTTTCTCTCTGAGTATGTACAGTCGGACCTCCATATATCGAAGTAGCAAATTTCCGGGGAAAAATTCGATATATAGAAATCTCAAAATATAGAAACGGTCTTATTTTATCATAAAAGTCTCCTGAAACATTAAAATTAAAGCTAATTTTCGCGCATGAAACCCAATTTTTAATTTATACGAGCATCGGATTAACCGAAAGTTAATAACTGAAAAATTAACAGAAATTACATATTTTTGTGCCTTTATACATCTTTATTCTTCGGCAGTTCAACTTGATTCGCAACATGAGGGGATTTCCGTTTTGACAATGTAATCGAGAGAAAAGTAAAAAACTTGAATGATTTTTACTGAAGCTAAAAAGACTAGGAATGATAATCAACAGGCAAAAAGGATAAACTGATTTTACTGTGTTACTGGTTACAACTAAGATTTGAAATAAACTTGAGGGAACTTTCGAACTCCAGAACGGGACAACGACCTATCTACACACCCCTCAAATCTAGATTTCTTACGAGTTTCTTAGCAGCCTTTAGTAAACATAATTTTCTCCCCTAACCTTCATTTTTCACGAGACAAACAGTCAAAAGTGGAAAAAAAAATCGACGAATGCCTCGAAAAAAATTTCGATACATAGAGATTTTTTCGATATGTAGAAACAATTTTTCTATGTAATGAACATGGAAATTTGCTGGGATTTCGATATATAGAAAATTTCGATACGTGGAAGTTCGATATATGGAGGCTCGACTGTATTTCTGCTAAGGCTGTGAAATCACAGTCGGAATCATTTTTAACCGACTTAAAAAAAGGAGGTTATGATTTCGTATTGCGGCTTTTTATGTACACTTTCGAATTATTCCAACACTACTGAACCGATTTGATTTTTTTTTGTTTTGTTTGGAAATGTATACTTTCCAGATGGTCCCATTGTAATTTGATCTGGATCTGATAAGGGGTCCCGGAGAAATCCAAGATACTTTAAATTTCATACGTCATGATCACGTGGTGTTGCTGTGATCGGTGTATTTTCACACCTAAGCTTTTGGCTTTCCTTGAACGATATTTAATTCTCGCGGCACATTGATGATTAATTTTCGCAACGCTGCGCCGCATGGTAGTTTTTTATTATAGGTGTTACTAATGTATTTATGACTGCGTTGCAAAGCAGTAAATTAAATATATTTTGATACTTTAATAGTTGAATCAATTACCTTAATATTTTATTTGCTAATCAATAACTTTATTTAGGCACTAAAATATAAAGTTCTTTATTTAATATTCCAATTTTTAAATATAATTAGTGATCAATTGAGGGGGAATTGAATACAGAACACTCCTCCCTCACGATTAAATTTATATTCTTTAATATTATACATTATAACTGTGTATGATTTCTGAAGTTTGACCAATATTCTGGATTTACTATTTCACAATGCCGCCAGTTCAATTTGAAATTAGGGTTATATTAATTAGCCGGCTTCAAAAAAAGAAGGAGGTTCTGAACTCGTCGGATTTGTTTTTTCTTTGTACAATGTTCCATAAATACTCGAAGACACCTGTACCCAGGGACGTGCACAAGGAGGGGGGAGGGACACCAGTTGACCCGGGCCCGAGCCTAGAGGGGACCCAATATTTTTGTAACTAACGGTGAAATATAGGGGTAAACGATATGGAGAGGGGCCCGGATAAATCATTTGTGATCGGCTCCAAAATTTCTGTGCACGCCCCTGCCTGTACAGATAAGGAAAAGTCTTTTTTTGTTTGAAACGGCATAGTTCCTCGGCGGTCTAATGTTAATCAAGTTTAGGTTTGATGAAATTGAGGGAACTCTTCAAATATTATACTCACATTTAAATCGATTTGTACTTTGTATATCGTCTCACTTAGTGAACCGGTTTTTATGCTCAAGGGCGCAACCAGAGGGGGGGGGGGTCATAGGGCCCGTGCCCCCTCCCCCTCCCCACCCCAGAACGCGAAATTTGAACAATTTTGAAAAAATACTTTTTTTTTTTTTATTGGAGCGAAGATGAACGTGCTTTGAGAAAACGAAGTGGTTCCAAAGTAAGCAGGGACAAGGACAGGTCATTTAAAACTCCCCCCTCTCTCTTTTTCGGCATTAATTTTTTCTGTAGTTAGGAACTAATCGTTCATAACACTGACTATTTCTTCTGCTACCGCGGAACGATGGGTTTTCAACATTGCGCCGGCTCAAATCCTATTTAAGAAGCAACAACGACGGTTAAACTTAGTATTGTGGACAATAAGAGATTTTTATAAGTGTACATATGCAATGTGGATATTTAGGACTCATCAAGTGTGAGTGATTTTATAGTAAGTTATTTTGATGTATTTTTAAGTGATTTCATGCCATTTTAACGTGTTCCTTTTTTTTTCCTTGAATGATCTTTAAAATATTAATAGTTTAGAGCTTTTGGTGATAAAAATTCGTGTGCATTTTGATTTATTTCATAAATATAGTAAACGAAGTAATAACAAGTATTGATTTCCACTTATTAATTTGAACATCTTACCGCCGTACTGTTGTTTTAATTTCTTTAAAATTTATTCTTAATGTGATTTCAATTCTGGCATAAGAACAATTAATGTTTTTGCAACAGTTTTTGAAAAAATTGCAAACCTTATACAATTTTAAGGAATTTTACTAAATAATATTAATAATAATAATCAATATATATTGATGCAGAGAGACAGAGAGAGAGAACGCTGATAGAGTGTTGTGAAAAAAAGTTGTGTCCCCCCCCCTAAAAATATTTTCTGGTTGCGCCCCTGTTTATGCTTTTTTTTTTTTTTTTTTTTTTGTTAAATGGTGGTTTTGTTTAGGGGTGGTCTAACTTAAGTTCCAAATCTTTGATTTACCCTATTTGATCTTTAGGGAAAAGTTAAGGGTAAAACAATAAATTTCATGCAATTTCCCTCACAAACGATTAAATATAAAACCCATTGATAAACAAAGGTCATAAAACAAAGGTTTATACTTTCTTTACCTATAGTTAAAGAAAGTACAAAAAATATATATTATTAAGAGTAATGATAATGAAAATTTTGAATTAAGGATTCTCTGAAGCAAACATTAAATTAATTCTAGTGGACTTTTTAATCTTCATCTGTAGTGCGGTTATGTGAAGAAATATGAAACTTTTATCACGAGTTACGTGACACGTATTGCGAAACATAAATTACAATTTACAATATTACAATTCTAAAATTTACAACTTTACAATTTTAAACTTAAAGCGATTTCGTTTTTGTTTTTTTTTTTTATTATTATTTTAGTGACTCGTGCATTTGCTTTCGGAAAGCAAACTTTGATAAAGTTGAACTAATGATGAAGACAATTTTTTTTGTACATAGTAACGCATTTGAAAAAGCCTTTCTTCACAGTCGTCGGAAGTCTCCGAGACGCTCGCCGTGTTATTTACATCACTAAAAAGCAAAAAATAAATTTCTTTTAAATTTAAAAAGAAAACCGCCTTCATAAAATACCCAGGAACTAGAAAGCAAAAAATAACTGATTACACTTACATTCTATTTCCTACCCAAACATAGAAATGAAATTTATTTTACAATTCCAGTACAAAAATCAACTAAACTAAACACAGAATTATAAAATAAACACTGAGTTAAATTACTATACGAGGAATTATTTTAAATACCTAACTAATTATATACGATCTCGTAATTTTTAATAACCTTTTGAAGTCGGGGCCTCCTATAAACTACTACCTAACGTAACTGAGTAGGTTTAGTTTTAAAGACTAATTTCGCGTATAGTTAAATTAGTGTTTAATTCAGGATTCGGTGAGTTGTCAGTTACGTTATGTAGTTGTTTATAGGAGGCCCCGACTTCAAGAGGTTATTAAAAATTAAGAAATCGTATATCATTAATTATTTAAAATAATTCATCGTATAGTAATTTAAATCAGTGTTTATTTTATAATTCGGTGTTTAATTTAGTTGATTTTTGTACTGGAATCGCAAAATAAATTTTATTTCTATGTTTAGGCAGTAAATAGAATGTAAGTGTAATCAGTTATTTTTTGCTTTTTAGTTCCTGGGTATTTTTTGAAGGCGGTTTTTTTTTTTTAATTTAAAAGTAATGTTGTACAGAATTCGGAGTCACAGTTGAAGTGCTTAAAATTCTTGGAGTCGGAGTCGGAATTGGTCATTTTCTCCCCAACTCTGCAGCCCTGGTACAAGCATCAGCGCTTTGAGTTCTCATACTTACGTCAATGTCAACGAGATATGATATTTTGATTTTTATTAAGTCCTTATTTTCTGTTTCTTGAAACCAAAAAATTGATAGTATAATTCGAATCTGCACAATTTTTTGCGGCCAAAAAATATTTTTTGTGTTGTCGTTACTGTTACTTTTTTTTAATTGTTAAAAAAATACCCTTAATGTAGCTAAATCAAAAAACCTTTTCTCTTCATGTTGTTCATCAAGAGCTCCAACAAAGTTTATTTGAAACAATTTCACCTTTAAGTTTGGGATCTTTATTGACCTTAAATTTCCCTGCAAGCACAAATGTTAAGATTTTTTTTAATGTTTAAATCATAAAGTAAAATGTGAGAGTGAGTTGTGCTTCCCGATATCTTTCGAACAAAAAAAAAAGGATAGTCCGAATGGGACTACTCACTCAAGAGTTATTAGGGCGAGATGATAGACAGACCGACAGACACATTTTCCCGATGTCAATTCCTTACTTTTCAATTTTTCATTTTTCAATATTTATTTAGTTATTTTATTCCTTTCTTCCTTTTTATTTTATTTATTTTTTTTTTCAATTTTAGCGAAGTTTTTGGGATGCTGTAAGCCTTTCCTATGTTTTTTTTCTTCTTTCTTTGACTTTTACGGGAAAGTAGGCTAAAAAGAAAACAAAAGAACAAGCTCGGCTAACTCTCTTTGTTTGTTTCGTTATGGAATCATAATCATTATGATATTTTATTTTTTGGAAAGTGCATTAAGAGCCTTGCCCAATAAAAAGCACACCACAAATGTTATCAGGTTCCAGATGAAATATTTCTTCAAACAATTTGCTGGCATGAGATTTTCCCCCATGTTACTACTTTATGGGAACGTGATGGACACATTATAAAAGACTTCCCAGGGAAACAAATATTTTTCAAAGCTGCGCTGAGTTCAACTAATTCTTAAGTTTATTAGAACATAGTAAAAAAAAATCTCTCAAGTCATTCAAAAATCACTTATCCAAAAGTGGATCCAGTGGGTGAGCCACTGGGTGAGCCACGTAATCAAATGTAGCATAAACCAGCGTTTTCGAACTTCGATTTAGAGGGGGTTGGGGACGTTATTTTTAGCATCAACACTTGAAAATATGGATTCACCGACTAGTTTGCTACCAGTACACCCAACACAAACATATAAAAAGAAGTAAAACCGACCTTTGAGCTCGTAGATAAAGCTGAGCAGCTAATTGAGAAAAGATCATGCCTACTTTGTAATTTATTAGATACTAGCTGTACCCGACGCGCGTTGCTACGCCAACAAAAAAATACATCATTATACTGATTTTCATGACAATCGGTTGAACGGGGCAGAAGTTGCTACTCTGCAGTGCCACCTGGTGGCGAGTGGCTTCAATGAGCATATTATGCACCTTCTCCGTGGAAAAATACATATATATAGCAATTTTCATAATAATCGGTCCAGGTATCAAGTGAAGCCGTGACTTTACTCAAATTTTGCACTCGCGCAGTTTGCAAGATCAATCAATCGCTAAAAATATCAAGTTGAAAAAGTTTTAAATCCCTCCGTTGCATGAAACGCCATAAAACAATAAAGAAAGAATTTATTTGTTCAAACTCAAGAAAAATGGCAACAGCTAACTTCTTATCAATGAGATCTTTCACGCGAATTAATTTCTGCAGCCGATAATTTTATTCGTATTTATCCAATGGATTGTGACTTAAATTGGAATAAAAAAGGAACTATCGATCGGAATTTTTTCGAACTGGTCTATAAACATTCCCAGTACTAAAAATCACAAACGGTGAAAGTTTCAGCCAAATCTGCCGGATAGTTTTTGAGTTCATGGATGACATACAGACAAACATTCATTTATATATATATATAGATTTCGACAAGCTCTGTTTTCATTTTAAGTTTTTTTTTCAATCTTCAGCATCGTCTTTTTGTGCAACAACCGCGTATATAACTTGAATTGGTTTCTACTATTTTGAAATTCCTTACCATCACATGTGAGATTTTTTTTTTTTTTTTGTCTAAGGGTGTATATTTTATCTCTGCAAGACTAGTTTCCACTATCGTCGGAAGCAATGAATTCTACTTATTCATCATCAATGTTCGACCTCTATTTAATCCTCTAAAAGCTGAGATAATATCCAATAAATACATTGAAAACCATTTCTGTCGAAGATAAGTCAACACTTTAACCAGATACAGAATTTAAGCAGAAATTTAAATATTTTTCATTACGTTAGACAATTCAGTTCTTTAAAACTCGACGCATATTTCAACAACAACTCAAATAGTTCCCAATTTACTATTATCCGTTACACAAACAACACAACCCACGTCTCCCAAAACATAAATAAGGCTGAAATACACCCTGGCTTTAGGGCGGTAACTTACTGAATATAAAAAAGGCTGTTCAACGACTACGAACGTCTTCATCTGAGGAAACAAACTTCGCAAATATTATGTACTAAGCACTCAAATGTCTAATACTGCTGTTTTTTGTTAAAACATGAGCAAATTCGTATCAGTGCTCAAACATAAGTTTTGGCAAGGTTGGTATAAAATTAATAATAGGGCAAGAATGTTGAAGAGTATCGAAAATATTGTCTCACAAATTGGTTTCCTTGTCTTGTTATGAGTGAATTCCGTTTGATTTCATTCGATAATCTCAATATTCATTTAATTATCGCTGCAATTACTTTGTTTCAAAATCCTTCGTCGCACGTTCTGGCCAACAACCAATTTATAAAAAATGTAAAACAAGTCATTTCTGATAACCTGTCCAGAATCAGAAACCTTACCTATCACACATAAAATTTTGTACTATAAATCGTTTACAACGGATTTTGACTAATATACAGGGTGTCCGAAAGTCCTTGACACATTTAAAAAATTTATAGAAAACCAATAAATTGACGTATGAATTTGCGGTTTGCACCATAATACTTCACAGGTTCAAGAGATTTTATGACATAGAAAAAAAAAGAAAAGGGGAAAAAAAGAAGAAGAAAAAAGGCATTTCGAAGCCAGGGTGTCAGTATATGCTATGCTTCTGACACCCTGGCTGTGAAATGCCTTTTTTCTTCTTCTTTTTTCCCCTTTTCATGTTTTTTTTTCCGATGTCATAAAAACTCTTGAACCTGTGAAGTATTATGGTGCAAACCGCAAATTTATACGACAATTTGTTGGTTTTCTATGAATTTTTTTAAATGTGTCAAGGACTTTTCGGACACCCTGTATAATTGCACCATTTAGATTCGAAAGTGAAACATCGCTGAGTCAAAACACAACCATACCTTCAGGCACTATACTTCAGGGTTTTTTCTTTGGATATCCAAGACAACGCTTTCCTCGTAAGAGGAAAAAAAAAGATATAAACATATTTCTTTCATTATTCGCCTTATCTCTCTCTCAAAAAAACATTAAAAGCAAAGCATGAGTGTTTCTTTCCAATAACCCAGCAATAATACAGGGTGTCCGAAAACACCTTAACACATCTTAAAATTCATAGAAAAGCTACAAGTTGTCATGAATATGCGGTTTGTACCACAATACTTCACGTGTTCAAGAATTACATCGTTTTATTACATCGTATAAAAGTAAATAAAGAAAAAGAAAAAAAAAGGGAACGTGTAATTATAGGTAATCCCTGTATTGTCACAGCAATACCTCTCATTACCAGATCTCAATGTGTGCTGGGCACCGTATGTTGCTCGAACCACATCTAAACGGTACTCTAGTTCATCCCACGTCCTCATGCGGTACGCGCATTCAACTCTGATATTGCTTTCCTTTTAATAAAATGATTTGACACCTCACATGACGTTTGTTTTTCATACTGTGACGACATAGCGATTACGTACAATTACTTTTTATTTATTTATTTATTTATTTACGATGTCATAAAAAATTTTTGAACTTATGAAGCATTGTGGTGCAAACCACAATTTCATGCTGCAGTTGATTGCTTTTGCATGAATTTAAAATGTGTCATGGACTTTTCGGACTCCCTGTATATCTAAGGTCAAAATTAGTAAAAGAAAAAGCAACCTCCATTAGATCATAATGCCAAGCTCACTTTTTGTAAAAATATCTTCATACGCATTAATAAAGAAAAGTCGTTAATGGTATGAAAATTTTTAAAAAGTTAAAAATGTATATAATAATTTATTTTTTCCTACAGCTTTGCTCCATCAAGGGTTGAAGCTATGTTTCGAAACATTAGTTCATATTTTATTTATTTCTTTATTAATTTACTACTATTAATTTGTTCATTCATTTTTGAATTTTTTTTTTTTTTTTTTTGGATTTCTTTGGTTTATGTTATATATATTCAATGTTTTAAGATGTTAAGTCATAATTTTGCGAACATTTCTATCCATATTTTCAGGCTTTTTATTCATACGCAATATAATACAAAAAATACTAATAAGTTGTAATAAATTTTAAAAGTTATACGATAGTACATGAAGTAATAATTAAGAAAATATAGTAAAGATGTAGTTCGCCTTTGTAATATTTAAAAAAAAAATAAAGAGAATATCAAAAATTAGGACCATTGAGAAAAACTCGATTCTTTCACAACAGAATGTATGAACTTGAAAAACATATTTATAATGAAAACATTAATTTATCATTGCTATAAGAAACTCTTGAGTTATAAACCCGATATAATAAATAATCATTTGTAATAACCACATATAAATCTTTAAAACTGATTCATTGTGACGTACATTCAAGAGACCTAAAAGAGCTCAAACCCACCGCCATGTCATAAGTCCTAACTAAGGTCAAGCGTATGACTGGATATCAACCAATTACCAAACGCCTGCAGCAAATGCCACGACAAAATGAGTACAAAAAACAATCATGTATGTTTAATAATTTTAACAAAGTCAAGGAAAATTATTGGGGGAAATTTATATCCAAGAAAAAATGCACGCTCAAACATGACTTTATTTTCCTGAAAGACCTACTTCAGGAGTTATAGTTTTTCAATTTGATGGTTCAAAAAACTCAATTATACACTCTAGAAAATGCATTTTTTAATACTTTTACATTTAATGTAAGGGTTTTATGTCTTTTTTTTTTCAAGCGATAACATTTTTACGTGTCACAGAACTATCTCACGAAGAGTGTGTAAAAATATACATTCTGCGCAAACGTTTAAAGATAGAAACAACCTAAAACTTAAATTTCGAAACAGAAGAAAAAATGGCATGAATATAAAATTTAAAAAAAACAATAACTCAAAAAGAGGGTTATAAAATTTCAAAAATGAATAAAAATATTTATGTGTGAAACGTTTAAAAGGACACAGTAATTGTAAAAGAACTGTATTACTCTTAAAAGATATTTTTCTCTAATAGCCATTCAGCAAAGAAAATTAGGTGCTAATAACCATGGTATACTACTTCAAACTTAACTGTTGATTGTGGAAGACTCAATGAACGCGTAATGTGAAGAAAAATATTTTAATAGATACTATGGACCAGCTGACCAATACGTACTGGAAAAATTATGAGAAAAAGTTGTTTTAATGAATTTTCTGTGTAGATTTTAATATATAAATTGCGCCATAAATAAGAACCAGTATTATTAACCTTATTTCTTTAATATTTTGCAATGTTCAAAGTTAAACCTGTCACTCACAGGAATTTTAGCCAGCCTCTGTGAGTTTCATGTAATTAAATTTAATGTTGAAAATCGTTTAACCTCTTTTTGAAAAATCTCTCAAAGAAAAGATTTCTACTAATTTTATCAAATCTATTTTAAAACACTGAAAGTATTTAACAATAACGTGTGCAAACCGTTAAGCGGGTTACTGTGAGGCGAAGTGAAACATTTAAAACAGCTTATCATTTCCAAAAAGAACAAATTGGAAATTTATTTTGAAAATTTCAGTTCATAAAGAAATAACAATGAATTTCATAATAAAGCTTTCACGAAACATTATTTTTCTTTTTCAGCAGTTAATTTGTACTTTCAATAAAGAAGTGAAAAGAAAATTTCTAATGAAATATTTTCTGTTTGATTATCAAAAATCTTTTTCGTTGTTCCTTAATTAATAAATTAACTAACATATTGAAAAGGAGAATAAGTGAATGAATAAATAAATGAATTAAAAGATGATGAAATATGAATAAATAAATCCTCATACAAATAATAGCCAATGATCGAGTACCGCTCCTGACGTCATCAACAATGAAACTCGTTCCACGGCATGATAATTTGATAATATGTTTTCGCAATGTTGAAAATACAGGAAAAGCTTTATTGTGACAAAGTTCGTTCACTTAACTGTTTTACTGGTAAGACTCATTTTAGGAGAATGAAGAAACGAAAAAGTGATTAACAATGAACGCTATCTACTGGAGTTTCGGGTTAATCCATTGGAGTTGGGGTAAAATTTCACCTGTCAAAATATCACGAAACAGCCAATTGCTTTTTTCAAATGTAGAAGCAATTTTCACCCGTCATACCCTGACGGGCGATTTTCTAGTTAACTAATAAATAAGCAAATGATTTAATAAATGAATGAGCAAGTAAAAAAACGAACTATTTCACTTTGATCCATTGAACTTGCCTCGCATGCACTTGATAAATTGTTTTGAACATTTAAAATCAAAGTATACCTTGCATTGACTGAATAAGTACTGCACGTGGACATCTGTAGATCTCAATTAATACTTAAAAGTACAATAACTCAACCATTTTATTGTAACAATAATTATCACAAAATATTGCAATATGTGTATCAAAATTTTAAAAAGACTTGTATTGAAATAAACTTTTTTCTTTAAACTTATTTATTTATTTTTTTTTGCCTTGAATTAACTACATGTTTTAGAGCATACAATACCGATTATTAATTTCATTTCACGAAAAGTGAAAAAATGTGCAAATAACGTTTTTTATGTGTATGTTTTCTGCAATGCGGGATTTGCTTCGACAAAATAAAGTTGCAGTATTACTCTCAATCTTACTTGGTTAAGATTAGTAAATTATTTACTCTCAATTATTTCGAAAAATGAAAAAATGTGCCAAGAACAATATTTAGGAGGACGTGGAATAAAGCAAAAAATCCAAAAATTCTGTAATCAAAATTAATTCCAAGCAATGGAAATCATATTACATATGTACTAATAAAAATTACAGTGTAAAATTGCATTAAAATTGCAGATTACTGCATACACGTGTTTCGGAGTTTCAAGGAATCCCTTTTTCGATGCAAAATAAGCGAGCTTATGGATGAAAAGACATCCGACAAAAGGAAAGACCTTTTTCGGATATAAAATTCCGATATAATACCGATGTAAAAAGTACTGATGCCGGATGTATTTTTTTACTAATGGTAAAATTAAATAAAAATTTAGAAAAAAGTTTTAAATATTTCATACGCGGTATAAGAGTGCGCCAAAACTAGTCCCTACAGATATGTCTGTATTTAGAATATGTAAAAATATTATGCTGTGACAATCACCTATATTTTTTAAAACCTTTAACTATAATTTCCTAATCAGGATTTTAGAAACTGGTAGTTATCTATATAAATAAAACAGAGAAAATATATGTGTGTATATATGCAAGTATGTATGATCCCTATACAAACCACAGTTTTCGTCGGATCTGGACCACATTTGGCAGGGAGGTATTTAGGCAACCGAGAAAGAACATAGAAACGTTTTTAAATGCCAAAAAAGAACCGAACCGTTCGAATTTTAATTTTAAGACCTGAAAATTGCATTAAATGGCTCTTTCTACCCGAAATAATTATCCGAGTTTCTTAATTCAAGTAACATTCAAAAGATCGCAAAAATGCCCTTGAAAATGAATTAATTCTTTCGAACAATTAAAAAAAAATGTTGTGAAATCAATGGGAAAAACTTAAAAAGCATTTTTAAGCAAAATGAAACTCCAAATTTAAATTGGAAATTTTTCGTTTGCCAACAAGCCCACTTTAAATTAACCTGAAAAAAAGATATGTTGTCATTTTTTCTCGGCAGTAAACAAATAAAAATATTAATTTTGCTTTGAGGTAAAAATTTTAGTTTTTTTTTTTTTTTTTTTTTTTTTTTTTTTTTTTTTTTTTTTTTTTTTGTATTTTCAGTCGAAGATAATCGAGGATTTTAGTTATATTAACAGAGATTTGCGTTTAACTTATTCGGGACTTTTAAGAATCATTATTTTGACGGGAAATTTTACATTATTTTTGTTTTTCTTTCCCTAATTGAAACCTAATTGTTAAAAACGCGTCATTTAATACAACTATTGTTCTCGAGGTGGACCGTGTAAAGACGGGCGACACAGCTAGTCATCAATAAAATTGGCATATTTACTTCTGAGGATTTTAGGTTTACAATGTCTCAGAAAAGCACCAGAAGTTTATGTATGAAAAAGAAATTGCTTACCTCTATTTTAGTTTCAAAAAATTTATTTTATTGAAACTTCATAGTGATATTTCACGTTTTTTTTTTCTTTTTTTAATGTTAACTTTAAAGAAAAACCTTTTACCTTAACAAGAAGTTCCGTCTAGAACAACGGCTCCCAACTTTTTTTTTCTTGCGAACCCCTCCAGCATCAGAAAGAAATTGGGGAACCCCTTGTGCAGTAAGTTTTAAGCAACAAGCCAAAAAAAAAAAAAAGCGCCCACACACACACACAAAATTTTGAAGAATTCTTACAATTTGATGTTGCTCAGTAGTTCATATCAGGAATGGATACATAATTGCAAAATATAGAAACGCACGCATTGCTACAAATTGAAATGATAGCCAGAAAATGGATGCAAAACAAATTCCATAAAAAAAACCTACTGGTTATTCTTAGTTAACTTTAGGCAACTTTTAAAAGACTCAAAATGGAGCAGTTATGGAAGAAGCTCAAAGTTTAGCTCAAATATCCGAGTTTTAGACTTACACTAGGTTCAGCATTTAATTTGTTTCTGTATTTGTCACTGAACATCTTAAAAATCCTTTTTCACATACACATGTTTTCCAAAAGAACAATAAAATTTAAAATATCTTTTTCTGACACAACAGTTCATTTATCTGTAAAACTGAAGGCAGAAGTAAATAAAAAAAAATGCTCGTAAAAAGAATTTTATCTCAACTGTGCCAAAAAAATGATCTTTTTCCTGAGAGTAAAATTAAAACTTCTAAATTTATACCTTCTTGAAAAGGATTCTCAAGGTCATCAAGTATGCTAGTGTTTGTATCCCAAAAAGTATCGAATGGGCAAGAGGCAAATGAATAAATGATAGTAAAAAAAGCTTGAACTCCATCTCAAACTAGCATGCTAAAATTTCACCATTGCAACATTATGTTCGCGAACCACCGGTTGGGAACCGATGGTCTAGAACTAAGTGAAGAGGTTTTGCCGTACATTATCTTTCAAAGTGTCTATGAATACAAAACTTAATTAATAAAAACTTCCTCAATTAGCTATATATTTATTAGCATATTATTTCAAACATAGCTTTTTAAATTTTTAAAACTGGATCTAAAAATGAAATATACCTATCTCATACAAAAAAAAAATGGTGAAATAAAGTTTACATCAAAATCATTTTCTCAAAATGATTTACATACAATTAAAACATGATACACATCATGTTTCAAATCATTTTATCATGAGCTTATGTTAAGAAATTTTTTTACCAGGAGTTTGGTCTAACTTGGTGCACTACTTTTCAAGACACAATTTGAAGAAAAGCATAACGAAAGTTTTTTTTATGCAAAGTCAGCCAGTATTTACCTTTTCTGTAAAAAAATTCTGTAATCGTTTACAAATAAAAGTTATAAAATCTATATTTAAAAAAAATCTTTTTATCAAAAATGAAATGTTTTGAAGTGTTTTCTTTCTTTTGAGTTAAAAAAATGCACTTCGATACATTTTTTAATTTTTTTTTCGTTTTGTGAAGGAGAAGGGGAGGGGTGGAGTAATTAATAAAACTTTGAATGAAAATTCAAAAAAAAAAAGAAATAAACAAATTTTATCTATTTTGAATATTTTTTAACCAAAAATAAAATTGTTCGCAGCTCTTTCTTTCATGTTAAAAACCTATTGGAATTTACTTTTTTCTGTTACCAAAAAATTTTAAAAATTTGCTTTAAGCTTTAGAGTAAAATTTTAAAAAGTTGGTTTGAAAAATTATTTTAATATACAAGAAAATCTTTTGCGCTTAGGACTAACTTTGATTCAAAAATTAATTTCTAATTTGTGCCTATCTTAGGTTTACGAAAATGCATTTCTACTTCTATCAATAACATTTCTATTTCCGTAAACAAAAATCCAAAAATACTTTTGCAATTCCTGAAATGGTTTTGATTTTACGTCGTTAAAATATAAATTTACGTCAATAGCTTTTTAAAATGAAAAAATTTGAATTTCTCCTGCACACTCTAACGTTTTATTTTTCTTATTATTAAAAAAAAAAAAAAAAACATCTTTTAACGGAATCAGAATTCCTCTTATGAACGCATTTTACGTTAAAAACTAGTTCAAATAAAATTTGTTAAAAGCAAATTCACCTTTTTTCCATGATTAATGTGTGCCTTAATTTTCCCCATATGTGAAAATGTTAAATTTTTCGAACAGTTGAAAAAAAATTAAAAAGGGGAAAAATTAAAAATTTGTTGAAATATTTCAAACAATGAAAAATGTTTGCTTGGATCTGATTGTTCACATAAAAGTATTTAGGTAAGACAAGAGAGACCGACCCAAAGACCGGTGGACAAAAATTTGAAAATTTTTAAGTCCTAGTTTTAATTTCTTTATGAGTCAGTACTTATTTAATTTACTATTTTTTTATTTTTAGTGATTATTTGTACAATTAATTAAACCTTCTTTCATAAGTTTATTATTTTGTATCTCCTTACTTTTACAGAGAAATAGGCTGAGAAAGAAAAATCCTTTTTTTTTTGCTTAAAAAAATAATACCACTTTTATGTTTTTATTTTTAAAACGCTGCATTATGCAGCTTGGATCTCTAGGGATTCTGAATATGGTAATTTTAATGTAGTAGATGGTATATTTTTCTTAATAATTTGCATGTTTCTGTATGTTTTAGTCATCAATGCGATACAAAAATGTTTCTATCCCCAAAGGTTTTCATTTAAAGTTTCACTTTTCAGTTTAAAGTCTGCAGTCTCGAGATGGCAGGTCTAATCTGTAACCTTGCGAACTGTAGGATTATTTGGATCTTTCATCTTCGAGGAATTAGATGTTCCTCACATTTGGGTTTTGGGCTCTGGAGAAGAGAAGCATGTAATGTTATTTCTGCTAAAGAGACCTGATTAACTTGCAAGTCTCAAGTGCAGAAAACTACTGATCCAAATGTTATGAAATTTAGTCATAGGACATCTAAAAACTGACCAATAAAAACCAATAACGCTTAATGAAACATTGCCAAACGAAACAAGACTTGAGCTTTAGAATGATTTGAATTATTTTTATGTAGATTATACAAAGAAAGTTCGTTCAAGTGTCAATTTTCTGAAAGCAAGTTAAATCGCAATGCATTGATTTTAACAGTATATCTCTTTTAACAATCAGGAGCAACAATACGAACATACTCGTATCGGGTATCACATCTATCAGTTATCTAAATGGGTACATTTTGTCCCTTTATAACAACCGCTTCAAAAAAAATTTGCAAACAGCCTGATTGCGCACAAGTCGGTTTTTTTTTTTTTTTTTTTTTTTTTGCTGAAAATATATATCTATGACTTTCTGTAAATTTTGCAGAATTTAAAAAAAATAGGTCAACTACATGAAATACACCACCAACTCAGTCATTTCCAGACGAGGACTGCAGTTTCGTGCTTATTAGCACTCATCAGTCCGGCATAGGAAAGTGACTGAACTGGAGATGGAAAACCTCTTAAGGAAGCCAAGAGTGCCAAACAAACTGGCAGATAATATAGAATTAGCACAGACCAGACGAGTGACCGAAGCAATGGTTCGGTTCAACTCGAAGATTGAAGGCAAGGCATGATATATTCAGTAAATTACCAGCACGAAAAATAAAAAAATTAAATTAATTTGAATTTTGTCATCTGGAATTCAAATTATGTTTTTCGCAATCACGAGTGTGTGTGTGTGTGTGTGTTTATGTAGGCGTGTGAGTTTGTGTGTGTGGCGGAGGGGTATGTGTGTTTGTGTAGGGGGTATGTGCGTGTAGACATGTGTGTTTGTGTCTGTGTGCAGGCATGAATGTGTGGGTAGTTGTGTGTATGTGTAGGTGTCTGTATGTATGCGCGTGTGTATGTGTAGGTGTCTGTATGTATGCGTGTGTGAATGTGTTTGTGTGTGTGTGTGTGCGTGTTTGTGTATGTGTGTAGGTGTATGTGTGTGTAGTTGTGTATGTATGCGCGTGTGTGTAGGATATAGATGCAACCTGGAGGCGGTTTTCGCTATAGGAGCAGCATGGTGAGCAGCCGGTCGACGGTGATGCTGCAGAGGGTGCTGGCGGGAAAATAAAATGATAGCACATCAAAACAGTCAAATGAAAGCAATAAGCAATCGTGGTTGCTCAAAAATATAAGCAGGAAACTGCAGTCCTCGGCTGGAAATGACAGAGCTGGCGGTGTATTTCATGTATTTCTGCTTTAGCCGTGGCTAATGGGCGGTAATTTACTGAATAATAGGTCAACTAGTTTTCGTTTTTTGATCGATTCATAGCTGATTTTAAAATTAAAAATCCCTTTACATACAATTATTGACGCAAAAATATCACGTAAATAAAACCAGTAATAGAAAAAAGTTCAATAAATCTATGATTTATCAGAAATAACGTTTAGGATCTCAGTTAGGGGCTTCAAAACGCTAAATTAAACTGCGCAACATGAAAAAGGCCGTATTTATGAAAATATGTTTCTTGTACATTTTCGGCTAAAAGCACTTTATCTCCTTTTTTTCGCTCTCCCCACTCTTTTTTTTTTTTTTTTGAAAAATCACATTTTTGCATATATTTTAGTTCTTTTGTGACAGCCTCCAAACAATGGTCTCCATGAGAAAAACATCATCCTCGGCCCCAAAGACATATCACATGCAAAAATTGTGCCTTCGTTCCATCACTGAAAACCAACCTCAGTTTATGAAAATATTTGTAAAAGCTCTGGATAGAAAAGGAGTGTTTTTGTTGGATCTCAGGAACAAGTTCAAAAATATAACTGAAGCAAAGGTGGAAGAAGAATTTCTCACTGGTCCTCAGACTAAAAGTCTTTCATGATGAAGAGTTGGAAAATGAAGTGTCAGAAGCAGAAAAAACCCTGGCTGGAATTTAAATCGGCGTACATTTCTCGTGTGAGAAATTGATCTCATACAATATACCTTACCTTACAGATCCTTTTGGTACATGAATGAAGCACCTTTTGTTTATGCAGATTGCCATAGTTTCATTGAAAGACTGGAACAAAGTTGTGCAGGTTGAAGAAGAAAACCGTTACTTAAATATGTGACAATATAGATTCAAAAAAAATCGAAATCAGGAAGTTTCTTAAGATGCAAAGTTATCAAAACGTTTTTCAAAAAAAGGTTCACTAAATCTTTTAGCTTCTTTAAATAGGGATAAGTTCGCAAGACTCCAAAACGCTATAATATCGTTTTTTTTTTTTTTTTTTTTTTTTTAAACGACAGAATTGCATTAAGCAAGAATCTGACTTAATTTCTATTTTTAAAAAAAATGTGACATAATTTCTACGTGACAGTGAGAAGCAAAATGATGTAAATGGACTTTTTTGTTTCGAGAAAAATGCATTTGAAGTTCAGATCCTTGGTAGGCTTTCATTGAAATTTTATTTTCTAAATCATGCTGTATAGCAGAACCTACCAGGGCTACTAGTACTATCCCTTACACTATCGCAGAGGAGAGGTTCTCCTACTTTTTGCACAGGTTATCTCAAAATTTTTAGTTTTGGCACCTACATCCATTTGTTTCTACTGTCTCATTTGTAACGCTCTCTCAAAAACGAAATTTTGAGGAAGAAAACAGAAAAAGATTACGAGTTGTTCAAAGTCATGTATCGCGCGCATTTATAAATCAGCAATATTTAGCATGAATAAAAATACTAGTAGGCAACGTTCTTGATCATAAAACAAAACGAGTAAATACATTGGTAGTTAAATTCAAGTCGTTTACAACGAGGAAAAAACTGGGAAATTCGGTACTAAATTATTCTTTATTTCATAGTGGTTATTTAAAGTTCTGAAAGAAAAATAGGGAGAACCAGGAGGAACGGAACAGCTGCATTCGTGCTGAATTTAAAATGTGCAGAAACGTTTCTAGCTTGTCCAGTGTTCTAGCTTATGCAGCAGCTTCACACTCTTGCTTGGTAATAATCTGCTAAATCTCTCATGAACATTTTTTAATTTTATTTCGGCATAATGCAGCTACCCCATTCTTCCCGGTTCTCCCCAAATAATAAATGGCATTACTTATTAATTTATTTCGTTTGAGAAGTTTAACATAAATTGAAAATAAAGGAAGAGTTAGTCGTTACTTGAATCGAAATGGCAATATAAGTTTTTGTGCAAATGGGCTTACCTTTAAACAGGCAGCTGATAAAGAAGAACACTTGTACTATGCAGATCCAGCACATATTGGCAATGAATCCTGAGCTTTGTATTTGTGTACGTGTGTAGATATATATATATATACGTGGGTAGACAGAGATTGAAAGAGATAGAGCGAAAAGTAGACACTGGGCAGTGTTTGAGCAATGAGTTCGGGTCCCCAGCTAGTAACGGGCAGGGTCAAGCACCTTAAGTCCGCGTCGACCGTTTCTTCCTTGATCCGCCCGAGTCAACATCTCCGTCCTTTGCCTCCCTCGGCGTTGTTCCATTCAGCAACAAGAGATCACCGTCCATCGAACACACTTTGGTCGTTCGTCGTCGTCTTCTTCATCGCTGTGGTCGGTGGCTTCAGCTATAAATAGCAACTAGAGGCTTTTGCTAACAGGGGTGGGTGAAAGTGCTCTCGTATCAACAATTGCTGTTCAATGGCTGCTTCAACCCCATAGGAGCAGACGATCTTGGACGGAGATATTCTGATGAGTCCTCCAGTGGTCGTGAGCTAACTCCTCAAAATGCGGATCTGCCGCTTTCTCACTTACTTAATTGCTTATTTATTTCTCTGTCCCGAGCGGACGCTCTGTCCCGACAACTGCCAGCAGTGACCGAGTAACCGCGCCGGGTAATCGGGGCATCCTACCATCCTGCGTCGATTTTCCAGAGGAGACCCGATCGATATTCCGGCATTTGCGCAGACGCGGCAGTGCCGGAATATCGGGGTAGGGAGGTGTGTTTCGAGGGGGTCTTCGCGGCGGCGCGGCTCAGTCCACGTAATACGTTAACGTTATTTTTCGCTCCCTTTTTACTTTTCTATTTTGTCGATTCTCTCTCTCTTTTCTTTCTTCGTTTCCGAATATGGAAGACAATTTATCACGTGGAGGTCCCTTCTGTATCTTTTTTACCGGGCCACAACCCGGATTGCTTTATTTTGTTTTCTTTTTCGATCTTCTCTTTTTTCTAATATTTTCTATCGTACATTATCAGGATCACTTTTGATTTTTATGATCTCCAAATTGAAATGCAGACAACATCGAAAAAAATGACCTGATAACCCTTTTAATTTTTTTCCCCTCTATTTAGTTATGTTTCTCATTCTAGCTTAAATTTCATTTTAGCTATTCGAACTCTCGTGGTATTTAATTTAGGGTAATGTAAAACTTGTAACTATTAAATAAAATATGACGAAAAAATTTAGCCTTTACCTTAAGAAAAATATTTTAAGTGTCATTTTTAATGCTAAAACTATTACTTTCAAATTCCTTTATTCTTTCACTATTGAGATACACCAAAAATACTCTAAAACTTGCATATTTGAATCTCGTAGCTCATTTGAGAATAGATATACCGTAAACCCCTGCGGAGTAGACATTAACAGGATAAGCATTTTTATCCAGAAAGAGGAGAGCTGTCAGCAGAACAGGGGATGTATAATTTAATTTATTCATTTTTCACTCTCAACATAATTTTTTACTTTACAAGATTTTAAAATATCTACACAATAATCAACGGTATTTTATCAGGCTATAGTTTATCAAGTTGCGTTTCTGAGCCCTGCTTGAACGATATGCAAACTTTCGGTTTCATTATTGTCACCATATTCCGCTCTGACATATGCTCATTTGAATCAATGCGATGAAAGTAACAACAAGTTGGAATTGCTTGCAGTTTTAACTCCCTTCCAAGCGTACTTCACCCTAAAGCCCTCTATTCCTAGTTCAAGTGGCGACACGTTAGCCACATTGGGGCTAAACATCCTGAACGTGTCCAAAATATCAATTCCTTTGAGCAATTCGCGAATAGTTTCAGAGTTTTTCTTCTTATTACTTTAAATATATCGGCCTGCAATGAATTTTGCAGGCTTGATTTTAACGTCCATGGGCTGACAAAACGACATCATGTTTGCACTATGTGTTCATGAAGAAAACAACGTACCTTTTTTTCTCTAATTGGCTTTTTGTTTCATCTTATAAAATACTCTCGGAATATTTCCCGCACGATCACAACAATTTTGAATCGATGCGACGGTACAAATCTATTTCGCGGTATAGATACGGCACTGCCCATAATGAAGTATGAATATCGTTAGTGAGCTTCAGTGCTTATGTATTTATAAAGCACGTGTTTTAAACTCTGTTTCACTCCTTGAATTTGTGGCTGATGTTGAAAAGTAGTGCACGTCATTGGCAAAAATAGCTACATCTTTAAACTGCTTCCACCCGTAACAACTCGCAAGTTGAACTCATAGTTCAACTTTCCCACATAAAGTCAAACTTAGCAGTCATTATCAGTAACACAATAAATCAATGTCATTCTTACTATATGGCGCAGTATAGCCTGCTAAGGCTCTTGCGCCAAAAAACCCAATCAAACCAACCATTCTTTAATATTAATGTAATTTGTTGCAAAAACAGTTAATATTGTAGAACGCGTTATAACAATTTCATGTGAAAATTGTCTTGATAATGGTAGAAGGTCCAGCGGGTGCGCTAATTTGTTGGTGCACGTTAAATCAGTACTGTTCAGTACGTTAAATCAGGCTTCCAACTTTCCATTCCAGATCAATGCCTCTAAGGCTGTACAAGCAGGTGTTTCTCGGCTTCTGGTCTGGATCGACAAACAGAATCGTCTTCAGGGCCCCATCAACCTGTAAGTCCATCTCTGATAGACACGGAGCACCCTGCAGTATGAAATGAGTTGTGTTTTGAACATCATGAAGCTTTCTTCTGTACATTTCACATGAACAATCGGTGCTTACTTACTATCGCAGTTACCAAAACTTGGTGTTGTAACACTTCAACTTCAAGTTTTATATCAACCAGGTTGGAACATTCCGTTGTTGTGGTTGAATTTTAAATTTATGTATTATCACAACAAGTAGAATCAATCAAGTGTGTTGGTCACATTTGTAACAATGCATAAGCACTAAATAATAAAAGAGAATATTAGACATGCTGGACGACGAAAGCACTCGACACATCCTTCCTTCGCTAGAGAAATCTGCGCCAAAGAGGAATTCACATGTTTCCGTTGAGGTTGCATTCTTTCATTATTCTTCGAGACATAAGCAGTCGTGCTTGACGAGAAAATCGGTAAGATAAGAAATTGGCCCTTTTGAAACAATCGGTGGCTAAACTTTATCAGCACCCTTCCCATCGAGGAACATATGAATAATATTTTTTATGCGAACACTTGTGTTTTTTGTTTGAAATATAGCAGTCACCCTAAAAGCAGAAATCTTTTGATTAAGCCAAACCTAGAAAAACTAATCAACACCACTCCACACGGGGATACACATGTGTAGCAAACTCTGTTTGATCATATGCATCACGTTTTGAGATAGATGGTACATAAAAAATAGGTCAGATACATGCAACCAAGATCAGACAGATAAATAGTTTTCAGAAATGGTTCAAATGGATTCAGCACCCCTTTAAAAAGTGTTAAGGGTTTACAGTACCTCAAAAATGACTAAACGATCAAAATATATATATATATACTTATTTCAAAGCTCAAAATTATTCCAAACACAGGGGGAAAGTTTCAAGGCTTTAGTTCAAATACTTAAAAAGTTATGAGTGGTTTTAGTTCATGTTTGCTATGCGTTGTTATGCAAAAGAAAAGCTTTAAATTGCTTTTTTTTATGAGAGTTTTTTCGTGTTCTCATGTTATTGGAATCCTTAAGGGGTTTTTTTTTTGTAGTAAAAATACAGCTTTAAAGTAATACTTTTCGCAGTCAAGATAACATATTTAACAAAAATGCGCATTGGATAAGCATTTTGTAAATTACTAAAATGTTTAGAGCATGTTATAACCTTTAAAAACGATTTTTTTTTTTTTTTTTTTTTTTTTTTTTTTTGCATATGTAATCCCAGAACATTTTCTAATAAATATATAAGCAAATGAACGCACAGATTTTTAGAGATGATTATTGTGAATGCTTAACAAAAAAAATTAAATAAGCGCAAAAACAAAAAACAAAAAACTTAGGAATTTAAAAAAAAATGGAATTTTTCTAATTGTTATGATTTTTTTAGAAAGTGGGCACTGTATTTTAAAACTTTGAAAATAAATCGTTGATTGCTAAATGAGTATGCACGTTAAGGTTTCAAAGAATAACATACTTTTCTTAAATTGAAAAAAAAATGTGTTTTAAATGTAATGTGACCCCTTGATATATCAAAATGCAAAAATTTGAAGAATCCAATAGGTTCTTCGACATGAAAGAAATACTCGAATGATATTATTTTTCATCTTTATCATTTGATTCCTATATTATTAACTTTTTTTTTTTGTTTAATCGTTAACATTTTTAAGGGTTCCTTGATAAATGGAGTAACCTAAAGGGAGTTCCCTAAAAGGGAGTAACTAGGGTTCCGTAATCTAAAACGTTCAGAACCGATACTGTAGATTACTATAAAAAAAATGTAAAATCATAAGACAGAAGATATTCTTTGGAAAGAAATCTACTGAGAGTAAAACAAGTGGGGAATCTGTGAAGAGTAACCTACTCAATTAATGGAATATTTACAGCAGAAATGTGATACGAAAGAAAAAAAAAAATGGGCCAAACGTGTTCATTTGTCAAACATTGGTGATGCTACAAACACAATAGCAACTTTAAAGTTGCTAAAAAGCAATAATTGCACAAAGACAACTTTAACTTGTTTATTTCGTTTATAACTTATTTCACAAAGGAAACAATTTTATTTGGAATTCATGATGGATCAACGTATTGATTTTTCCCCAAAAGTGGGAAATCTCTTAGTGTCTGTACAAACGTGCCCAATAAAATAATGAGATTAGAAATAAATAAATACCTTTGCGCAGAAAGTAGAAGAAAGTAAGCAACTTCGTATCGCAATAAGTTACAGATCACTATACACGTGTCTCCTTGTGTCGAAGAACCCCTTTTAAAACCTTGAAACACGTTTGTAAAGTAATCTGCAACTTCGTGCGATAAAACGTTATTTATTGTCTTCTTCTAGAATAATGAGGTGTCTGAAATACATTACAAGAATGCAGTATCAACATCAGTTGTTGCGGTTGTGAGGGTAATTTTAAATATTTCACTGGTGCAAATCTTTTGCAACAATGTTCTTTTCATAAAACTGAAAAGCAAACGAATGTTAAACTCGTTGATCGATAAATTCGAGCAGAAGAAAAATGGACCAAATGGATTGGGATGCAGTATAGTAAACTGAGACGTTTTCCTCAGTAATTGCATTTTTAATGATGGATAAAGCAGACTTTTTGCGAGTTTACTGTGAATTCAACTAGAAACATAAAAGAGTGTGGTACAACAAACACGTTTCATGTTTGAATATTTTACAAGAAGGCAGGAATATTTAACAGACAAAAAGGAAACCACAAAACGAGTTTAGTGATGTTGAAAGAATGTGCAAATTATATTTTAAAATCATGTAAACTTGAAAATTTTCAATTATTCATTACTAAATCTCTCTTACTCGAAAGCACATTTTCTGTGCTTTCGGATTCCATGTTGGTACGGTTCCTCCAGTAATTTAATAGTGGGTTGTATGTTAATATTTCGGTAAAATACTTTTATTTGGTGATTAAAACAATATGTACAAACAATTAACTGTGCGCCAGTACACCAGCACCGGCTATGCAAGTAGCGACTCTGCCAAAACAAAATGTACGAACCTTTAACACTTTAAGGGTGCCACTGGCACATCACTTTTAGAGTTGAGATGCAACACATATTTTAAAAATTTGACTACATAATGTTTTAAGAATTCATTAAGTAATTAAACTTATCATTTCGCAAAATCTGATTAGATATTTAACGACAACTGTGCTGTAATTTTCTGAAGTATATTTTAAATTATTTTTAACGTACGGGTTGCAAAACGAATCAAGACCAATGTATATGCAAATTGGTCCTTGTATGAAAACACAAAAAGGTAACAATGTATTTGAAATCTTTGGTTTGTTTCAGTAAAAATTCTACTGGTTGATGACAGGAGCTCTAAAAATGTGTAGCTTTAAGAAATTTGCAAGAGTATGCTCTCTTATTTTCAAAATAGATCCTCCTTCATGTGTTTCTTGTAGGTTCCCTGGTAGAGGAGCTAAAAATATTGTAAATCTTAATGAACGCACTCGAGATCTTCAAATGATGATCACGGAATAAGCAATCGTGTCTTCTTTGAAGATTTTAAAAAGGGCATTAAGGATATTTACTTTTAGAGCCTCTGTAGCCCTTTTTTCTGTAATTTTTAATAAGAACTTCAATGAATTCAACAAAGTTCAGAGCTTTATTATCTGCAAGACAGCACTACTTCAAAAAAACTAACCCTTCTCCTTCCTTCCGAGAAGATTTAAAATTATTGTACATCGTAAGTAAATTGATTGAATTGCTGAAATATGCAGCTTAGGGTAGATCGGAATATTACTCCCCACCCAAGAAGAAATATTTTTAAAACTACTATAATAGTGAACAATGCAGTAGTATCTTAAAGGAAAATTGATCTTCGGCAGTTCGTACTTCTCCTTACACCTTTCTCGTATCATTTGACTTTTCACCACAGATTTGATTTTTCCCCCCAAGTATTGAAAATGCTGTTGCTGACATTTAAGCCCCATTTGTCGTCATTTATCGTTTTTGAAATTGAAAACTCTGAGAGACTAATCGGAACATAAAAAATGAATAAATATCTGTGTGCTTTAAAAGTGAAATAAGAAATAAAAACCTTTAATTGCACAAATTGCAGATTATTGCAGGCAAGTGTTTCAGCGCTACAAGGGACGTCCTTTTCAATGAAAAATAATTGAGCACCCAGCTCAAAAAGGTTGACAATAGTGAATTAACCAAACACTAGTGAGAAAATTATAAACCAATTATAAGACTCCAATAATTAGTTCGTAACCAATAAAGAACCAATAGGAAAGCAAACAATAAGTAGAAAACCTTCACATAGGTACGAAAACTACGCAAGAAAGAATTCTATTGGCAGAAGGTTAAGTCTTCAAAGCTAAAACAAAAAGGAAAATAACAATAACCGTGAACTGCAAGAAAAGCAAAAAGCAAAATGAAACAAAAAAAAATGCAGGAAATGAAACAAAACACAAAAATTTCGGGAGAAGAAAAGTAAAGTCAAATAGAAGAAAGGGAAAAATTCCAACTGCATTACAAAAACGAAAATAAGTTTAAAATAAACTTTGCAAAATTGATTTAAAAAAATGGAAAAGTAGAAAAATATGCAAGATAGAAAAAAATGGAGGTGAAAAAAAATATGAAACAAAGTCAAATTTATAGAAATAGACGCTATACTGTAGATAAATACAGAATAACTTTGAGATCGTTGATTGAGTTAGGACTGTTCCTCAAAAAATGGAAAGATCCCTAAAAATCTTTCCATTTTTAGGAAAGATCTGACTAATTGAGGTATTATCGAACAATTTGATAAGAGTTAAAATCGAAGCAGTGATTTGAATCCCAACCATGTTAGGTAATACTAGGCATATTTAATTGTTTACTTTCTCACATGATTCTAATGCTCTTTCGAGCGAAATTTCAAAGCACGCCGAGTTTGTCCTATATAGGCACTCATAAATTATTTTTCTTTATATTGATATGAGTCCGGTCACTTCAATAAGTTTTTCAATGACGACACAGTTCTTAAGAAAAAAAAACACAGGATTTTTTTTTTCAGCTATGTAAAAGAAATGTAGTTAACTGCTAAATTATTCTTAGCAATTAGGCAAATATCAATTAACACCGTCAACTCAACGGTAACACACGTATATTTACATAAAAATGTGCAAAAACACAGCGCAAAGACTTCACAATAACAGAGCTAATACACACTTACACAATACGGTTAAAAAGCAGACTAACTCTCTCATTCACACGACGCCCGGCTATTTATAATCCTAGAGAAGTTTCCACAATATTCGATACACTTCGATTTCTTTCTCGATGTTTTCTTTTTATTACATTCACAAATCTTATCAGGGGACCATATACGTCATTCGAATGTTAGGGAGTTGTATATTCATTATAAGAAACAATTTACAGTTTGAGTTACTAAGATTATTTTGGATGAAAATGAATGTAACAAACGCCAAATTTAGCCCGATTACACCAAATTAAGCATAAAAATGATTACTATTTACAAAATTTGTAACAATATGTTGAAAAAAAACTAGAAGTTCTTACCTCTAATTCTTCAGTTTTTGATTTTTAGTTATTAAGATTTTCTCAACTGGAAACAAATTTTTGTCTTTTTCAAGCAGCTGATAGATGTTGTAAAAGTAATTCAGCAACAGAAAACACAACAAAAAAAAAATCAGTTTTTTTACTATTTAACCAAATTAAGAAAAAAATATAACATTCGAAAGTAAAGATTATCACACAAAAAGACATATCTTAGCAATAATTTAAACGAAAATAATTTTTAAAAGAAAGAAATCGGCTCAAAAACAAATATGAACGGAATAAACTGAACGGTCATGTATATATTTGCAACTTCCCTTAAAATGGGAAAACTAACTTACTTTTCTAAACAACATTGATATTACTTATAAACTTAAATTTGTAGTTGAAAATTGTGACAAATTTGTTTTTATTGTAACAGTTATTTGTTATCAGCAGCATGATGAATACAAATATTATTTATCTAAAGACGGAATTGTTGTAAATAATGGGATTATTTAAATTTACTTTTAATTGATTCATGGTGATATATCGTCGCCTAAGAGCAACGGTAAGACATCTAGTCCCAGGAATAACACTAAGATATCCTACCGTTGCTCTGAGGTGACGATATAAGGTAGGTGCTAGTATTAAGGCCTGTAGGCTAATAAGGCCTAAACAATCAAAACACAATTTAAAATGTTCGTAGCCGCTCAAGGACGCATTCGTAGGTAGGTAACACTCATAGATGGCATTTCAAACTGTTCGCGAAACATGTTGCTCCATTGTTCCGACTAGTTTCGACCAGTGCGGTGTGATTCGCTTGCGCGAAGAGGTTGTGCAACACGAATAATAAAAAATCGCCCGACTGAATCGCACACTTTTATACATAAAGTTTTGCGCTAACGTTATCTGTTTTTAATTTTTCTATCGATTCTTCTTGTCTGAATAATATACATGAACAAATTACTGCATTTTTGTGTATTTCTTTATACACGATGTCAGTGGCTATTAAAGCCTACCAAATTTCACTGTAGGCCTTATTATACTTCTTTGATTTTGTAACAATGTTTGCCAGTTTTACATCCTATTTTAAAATCTTTCTCAATATGTTATGGATGTTTATAAGTAATTACGACTGTTAACAAATTGGTTTAGTGCTATAGTAGTACCCAAAGCAGACCTTCTGGAAAGTTTTATCATCTGGTTTACGCTTCTAATTTGAACGGTGAAGCGGCTCACTCAATTAAAACAGCATTTCAGGAGTTTTAGCCAACACCGGAGAAAATTATGAAAAAAACACCAAATGGTAAAAGAAAAGCCATTAATTATCAAGGAACTCCAGTTACCAAAGACCTGTTTGACAAAAACAAGAAAGAGAAAAAAATAAAACAGATGTAAACCCTCAAAGAAGGAATTGATACTAAAGAAAACGATGCTAGATGATACTGTCACATTTGTGAAGAGGATAAGATGAATAATATGAGACCATATCTCAAGTATGGCAAATGTTATTATAAATAATGGGTCTGTTTGACATTCCGTAGCATCGATAATTTTAAGTTCCCTGACAACTCTTAAACAATGTTTTTTTTTTGTTGTTGTTGTTGTTATTTTGAAGACTTCAAGCATGATTAATGCATATATATATTATCATCGATCTCAATTACCAATGCTAGAAGCTTATTTTGATTGTTAATAGGTGTAAAAACTGATAAGCCTTATTACCCTACCGTAGTATAATAAGGCCTAATGACAAGGTTTTTAAAAACGTTTAATATTATTCTTGTTTCCTACAAAAGTGGCCATTTCAAGTTCGTTTCTTATAGTCATGGATCTGTATGTTTATTGATTAGTATTACAATTTGTTAATTCGGATAAATAGTTTTTATTTCATTTCAAATCTCCTTTAGGCAGGCTTTATTACTCGCACCTACTTTTTTTTTTTTTTCGAGCATAATAGAAGTTGTTCAGAGAGAACAACTTTTTTTAAACTGCTCTGCACGAGTGCCAATTATATGAATGAATTCAATTTTTGAGTACTGTTTTGAAGAATTTTAATTTTTTTCATTCAAATTCTTTTGACGAGATATTTTCATATTTTCTTTGTAGTGAGAAAATATTTGTATTGTGGCCACCCCACAGTCTTTGATGATTTTCAGGATAAAAATAAAATTCACAAAAAGTTTTTCGCTCCTGAATCTACCAAAACTAAAAATTAATGCGCATTATGTCTAATGTGGAAGCCGTATGCAAAAATTCATTTAAAGCCTTGGCTTGGTTTTTTACAAAGTACGGAATAAACTTAGAGTGAAAAATGAAAGATGGATACATCAGTCAATCAATTAGTATGTCATTACTAATATGACTTGCTGAGAAACAACAGTCAAGCTCAACCCTCTTTTGAGCGTAGGCCATACTCCTTTCCGCGATTGGCACAAAAATTTCATCAGCACAAAACCTTATCGGGGTCCATCTGTGCATCAATTTTGTTAAACTCACTTTTTTTTTGCGATATAGTAGTCATGACTACCGAGAATAACCTTTATTTAAGTGAAAATACCAAGGTAAGCCGCTTTTGCAAAATCGCTTTTACAAAAATAACTAGCGACTTGAGGAAGAAGTCAGGTTAAATGAAGGTTAGGTGCCTAAATTATGTAACAATCTATAGATAAAGAAAAATGTCGCCAAGATTGGTTAATTCTGTAAGTTATTAATCATTAAAAAATATATCTACAGTTAATCAGTAAATAAATATCTTTGTGCCGAGGAATAACAAGAAATATTTAACGTTGTTTAGTACTAATAAACAGATAACAGAATGCACGTGTTTCGGGGTTTCCAGGAACCCCTTTTTTAATTTAAAGGTGTAAACTTATAGATATAAAGACAGCCAAAAAAGATAAAAATCATTCACTGGATGTCTTCACGTCTAGAAGGTCACACCTTTGAATTGAAAAAGGGATTCCTGGAAACCCCGAAACACGTGCATTCTGTAATATGTTTTTTTTGTGCTAAACAGTATTGGATATTTCCTGCTTTTGACACAGTGTGAACTGAATAACTTTCTTTTTGAAGTCTGTTCAAATGTGAATTTCAGTTGTTATCTTTACCCCATGAAGTTATGACACAGACATTCAACTGAATGCTGCAACTTGGTTTAAAACCTAGATTAACTACAAATAACCACTACTTCAATCTCAAAAACACACAAACGAAAGCAAATGTGGTTTGAGATAAGTAATAATAACAGAATTTTTTAAAAAATACTAAGCACTTTTCATAATGCACTCAAAATGGTAAAATAACTTTTCTGGATCAGAAAGGACAATTTAAGTATTCCTGTAGTTTTCAATCATTCCAAGAAAAAGACTTCTCAAACGAAGAAAAGTGCGGCTCAAGTGATGTAGAGAATGTTTTATCATTATCTAGCTTACAATCATAAAGTTGAGTGTTGAAACATGCATATTTTACTTAATGGGAAAGTTTAGTTTGCAATGACTTGAGCGCACTTTTCTTCGTTTGAGAAGTCTTTTTCTTGGAATGATTGAAAATTACAGGAATAATTAAATTGTCCTTTCTGACCCAGAAAAGTTATTTTGTCATTTTGAGTGCATTATGAAAAGTGCTTAGTATTTTTTTTAAAAATTCTGTTATTTTAAAGTTTTTTGTTTTCAAGCAAAATTTTTATGTCCAGAGAAGCCTTGATTTAAAATTTTCATTATGATTACTATTAATATTACTGTCGCAAGGCAACACAATTTGTAACAATGGGTTTTATATTTAAACATTTAATGGAGAAATAAAATGAAATTTGCTGTTTTCCATCCTAACCGAAATAATAATTTTATTTCAATCATTTCAATGATTTTAACAAATCATTTAGTGAAATCACGAAGTCTCTAAGTGGTCAAGTTGCTGAGATATAAGCAAAAGCAGGCCTCAGATTACTCCGCGGACAAACAGGCCAAGTATAATAAAAGTGCTTAAAAATGAAACAGAATAAAATGTTTCACTGAAGGTGAATATGATAAGATAGTGGAATTGAACTCTGAGAAGCACGTCTGACGGATTTTCAAACGCACGAAAGACTGGTAGCATTAAACAAATACTTTCGTTGAATTTTCTGACTTTAATAACTTAATACTCAGATGTTAATTATTTAGGAGTTTTTTAAATATAAATTAAAATTTAAGTATAAATTTCAAAAATTTTACTTTTACATGTCGTATGAATATACCTCTAATCAGTCGTTACTTGCTTGAAAGTGCATAGTAATGGAAGCGTGTAGGATTTTCTTGTATAATAGTATATGTTTTTATATACGTAAAGATGGGCAAATGAAACTATTTCCGAATGGCCCACAATTATCTCAATCTCTCTTTTTCTTTATCTAAGAGGATGTTCACGAGGAAAAAAAACCTGCAATACCAAAAACAAATTGTACTGAAGTTGTTCTTATAGAGAGTTTTAAACCAGTTTTCATAGAACTATCTATGACTACTGTCGATATTTTACTAAATTTGATGATTTTGTTTCATTCCATTAAAAAGTGTATGATAAAAGCTTATAAGGGAATGATCATAACTCAAACGAGAAGAAAAATGAAGATTAATACGTTTTAAAAATGCCTAATCAATACTTAGTAAATTAAAAATATTTGAATTAAATAGCTCTGTGGCAAATTACGATCTTTGAGTGTGACCTCATAATTTAAACAACAACTCATTGTTCTTGAGGATGTAACTCGACGCTGAAGATAAATTTTTGTCATGAGATAAGTATTATAAATCAGAAAACAATCGGCAGCATAGGAGAACAGTAATTAGATTAAGAAACTTATTTGCCAAGAACTTCCATTAGCAGGTACTTTCCAGAATCATTCGCAAAAGTTGAACTGTGTTCAAGTCTTTAAAACTTCAGCTGCGGTATTTATGATAATTGAAATATCAAGAAGGATTTTACTTGGGACTTTCTTTGAATGTACTTTTCTTCACACCTACACCGTGGTTTATGAATTGCGTTTATGAATTATGGTTTATGAATTATGGTTTGCGCAGGTACTGCTGGAAACTATATCTACCCAGAGTAAAATCAGGTATTAATTCATTCGCCAAGTATTTACTAGGGCCATTCAACGGGAAACGGTCATTTTGTCCCGCACGTGACGCCTCATATATGTCATTAAAAATAAATAATACTTCAAAATATTAATGAACACGTTTTTTTGAGCAATCACAATTGCTAATTGTTTTCACTTGACCGTCCTTGACTTTGTGGTTCCTCTGTTTCAACTCCACCGTCCTTACCGGCGCTACTCCTCCCGGTAGCCGCTTCTCCTGATCGGTGGCGTCCATGTCCTACACACACGCACTCCCATACACACTCACACATATGTCAACGTGCATACACACAGGTCGACGCACACACACAAGCCTACACATACGCAACTGTGCACACCTAACCGCCCAAAAGAAGGACAAGAGTCGTTTCTAGAAACAAGTGAGTAGGGTAGTAACGTAGGGTCCTGTCTCAACTCGTGATTGCAAAAATCATAATTTGAATTTAAAATTTCAGAATTCTAATTAATTATAAATTTAAAGGTTTTTTTTTTTTTTTTTTTTTTTTTTTTTTTTTTTTTGCTTAACAAATTGCAAACTTATGTGTGATATCTTAAGCAAAACAGTTCGTCATTACCTTTTAAAATTATTACTTTTTAATGAAATGCTAGAAAATCGCCCGTCAGGGTATGACGGATGAAAGTTGCTTCTACATTTGAACGAGGCAATAGCCTGTTTGATAATACTTTGATAGTTGAAATTTTAACCTAACTCCAGTGGATGAACCCTAAACTCCAGTAGATAGCGTTCATTGCTAACCCTTTTTTCGTTTCCTCATTGCCCTGACATGACACAGTCTTACCAGAGTAAAACAGTTAAGTTACCAGTCAAATTCAATTTTGTCACAATAATGCCTTTCCCTGCATGTTCCCCCACATTAACAAAACATATTATCAAATTATCTTGCCACGGTGCGAGTTTCATTGCTTATGACGTCAGGAGCGTTACTCGATCATTGACTATCATATATATGAAGATATGAACCGTCACCTGCCGCACAAGCGGTTGACTTTTTCATGGAATGGCCCCATCAAGTATTTTTTTTAATCGAACAGTTAAAACAAAAAGAAAAGTTTCAATTAATAATAATAATCAAAAATAATAATAATGCAGTGCTAAGCACAAAGTCCTATCTGCAGCTGAGCTCAAAATGAGAAACGACTTTTAAAGGTTTAAGCCTACATGTATTTGATTCCGATTTCCCTTCTTCAGATTTTTTTTAAAAATATTTCCCTTTCACAAATGACCATAAAACATTTTATGCAGGAAAAAATATTTTACAAAACAAAAAAAAAAAACCCACCTCGTAATAATAACTCAATGTTGATACAAAGTGCAGATACGACTCCTGTGCTTAGTACGGCAGAATAGCATTATTTTAAGATTAAAACTCAGCTCTGATCCTATTGTACTGAAATGATTCTATTGTACTGTACTATATTTGCATTGGTGAACTAAATTTAATATTGGCTCATTTTGCCAGTCGGTTTGTTTACATGGAAACAGCAACGTGAGAAAATTTGCACAAAAATAAGATGTACTGCTTTGTGAACACTTGTCTGTGACATGAAAGTAGATGTCAGAAAATTTACGCAATCGCGCTGAAAAAAATAAGTTTTTTTAGACGTGAAACTTGAAGGAAATAGAGCAATGCTATGAAAGAAATTTTGGACACCTTTTTTTTTTTTGGTAAGATATCGATCATTTTTCTCGTCGAATAATATAATAGGACATTTAGATGACGAGAACTGTCATTCACATATGAGGCAGTAAGAAGCAAAGGGATGTAAGTGGACATTTTCAAGTTTTGAGTAAAACGCGTTTAAAGATAACATCTTAGATAGGCTTGCATTGAATTTTTTTTTAAATAATGCTATGCAGCAGCACCTACCAGAGCTACTGGTACAATCTCTTGCCCTAAGACAGAAGAGAGGTTCCCTACTGTTAGAGAACTGGTTATCTCCAAATTTTTAATTTTGCCGCTTCATCCCTTTGCTTCTCACTGCCTTATATAATATGCCTGTGAGTTCAATATAGAACCATTCTCGATGCAGATCGATACTAGACTACCCATGTCACAGTCTAGGCTCACGTTATGGTAGAAGTAGATGGTCGCAGGGAAGGATTTACGTTTGACGAATGTGACATTGTTATCGTTATTCTTCAACACGTTAGATTTTCTGAAGTGCCGTTGAACAAACGTCCCGTTTCATGATAATAATGCGACATGTTATCGTACATTGGTCATACAAGACTGTCTTGACGCTAAAGGTGTCCATCGCATAGTCTTGTCAGCATGGTTCCCACCCCTTAATTTGGTTGAGAATGTAAGGTGAGGTGCATTGAAGCTCGATAATATCTTCACAAAATAAGAAAACTTTTCCTGTCTAGTGAGAGAGGAATGGAACAACTAGCTTCAAGAGTTCGTTGATCAAGTAGCCATGAATATGTTACGTCGCGTTGAATGTAACCTTGCATTACGCGATGAAATACCATGACATTCTTGCATTTTTATGTAAATATTGTGCATTCTTTGTACAGTCGTATACTTTGAAAATGTGCTTTTGAAAAACATCATCGAATAGTGATCTGTTTACATCTTTTTCATGAAGCTTCATTAAATCTTGTCGATTATAAAAGTTACTGTTATTGTTTACCTATTGGGCTATACCATGAAAATTTGCATTTTTCCTTGTTCATGAAAATTCGCATTTGGGGGTCTATGAAAATTTGCATTTTTATGCCCGTTTCTGCCTCTTTCGAAATTTTTTCCACCCGTGTATTGCAGTTTTTTTCTAAAAAAGTAGAAGTTTAGTGTATCATCAAAACCCAAATAGTTCTCACGTGCCATGAATGATCTAGATTTCTTATTTGAATTAATTATTCTTTTTGCAGGATCACATAATCTCCAGTTAAAAGTGTTCAAAACAAAACGATCGCTGTTTTCTTCGTTTACAGCAACGTAGACAAAATTTGCACCCTCCGTCACTTGAAAAATTCCAGTTTTACAATATTTAACTAGCTATTTTTTAATAATATTTATTTTAAGAAAAAAACAAAAAAAATGTATCATTCTTTAGAAAACTTGTAAGATTGTTTAGTTCGCTCCTTACAATAGATGCAGGAGATTCACACAAAGTAAAGGCACATTTGCTGATTAACTTTGAAATACGACGTCTTCAATGAAACTCGACGTACAAACACTGATATTTATCTTAAAACAACGCGTTGCATACTTTACTCCCTTCCATTCACTCCCCCGATTTTCAAAATGTGAGGATTTATTGGAAGAATCAGGGGATTTGTAGAATTCTTTCTCTCTCGCTTTGTTACCTTTTTTGCTCCAGAATTATGTGAAGCAAGAACAACAAATGTGCTACTTTATGACCGAGATTCCCAAAACGTTCTTTTCTCTAGTGTTTTTCGAGATTCGTGTTTCAAAATAGAAAAATTTCAATCGTTTGGCGGTTCATTTCCGCCGCCATTCGTTTTCACTTCGTATTAACCATTTTTCTTGTGCAGCAGTTGAACGATCGACAGCGTTCGTGGATCAAATCTCCAGGCGATATTTTTGTGATGGTTGCAATCATTTTATGTTCTAAGTCACTTCTAAGCACATTTTAATCTTCCGAAAGCGTGCGATGAAAAGAATACCATGTGGGAGGAAAACAAGATGCGTATTTATGGATTTGTTTTCGTTTTTACATTTCAGAAAAAGCGAAATAGTGTTTCTTTCGTGTTGAATCCTATAATTGAGAAAAAAATTTGAAATGTTTAACTTAATGTAGTTATCCTACGGGAATCCATCACCGAAAAAACTTTTTAAAAAAGCAGTTGTGTAAGTCTTATGTCACGACGTGGTTGATTTATTACATTAATCAACTCTTAAAAATGTCTGTGTTGTTTTTTGTTTCAATGAGAACAGATTTAAAGAAACTGAATCAATTTACATAGTATATGTAAATATGTACAGAATCGAATATTTTGTTTTTACAGAGAGTCAAGGATAATAAAATGTTGCGTGTATCGAATTAAGGAAACAACATGTAGCTTAAAGTATTAATTGTTACTTTGTATTGATTATTTTATCAGGCAAACTTACAGTTCAATGTGTAATGTTGAATTTATATGTTTAAAAAGAAAGAAAAGCAAGAACTCGTTAAAATATTAATCTTTTTTATTTATATATTCATTTATATATTATCATTTAAAATATAAATTTCCATATTTATGTTTTCAAAGCTAATCTATACGGTAAAAAGTAAACGAAAATATATAAACAAAGGCTTACATAACTTCAATTCGTTGCTTCAATAAATTTCATTTTAAAAAATTTAAATTTCTCAAGAACAAAATCAATAAGCCTTTTTTGTTTGAATGCATGCTACTTAACTACTCAGTACCATATATTGATTGGTTTCTGATCAATGACCTTAAACATTAGTAGTGTTTTTTTAAACAATGTAACTGCAGTGGAATTCTTAAATGACTAATTATTTCCCCGAAAATTCACTACAGAGATCAGTGGTCTGGGGGCGGAGGGGGGAGCCGAGACCTTTGCCCATGGGAGGCAACTTTTGGAAAAACAACAAATTCACTCTATTTCCATGAAGATTTTTTTTTCGTTGAAACTCAATATAACAATCGAAGGAAAATGTGTAAGGACATCAGTTTCAAGATTTGCCCCGGCTCAGAAAAATTGTAGATCCGGCACTGACAATTATCAATTAATTGTTATTATTTCCAGTTCCTTGTACGAAAAAACATAATGTGTTCGTGAAAAAAAAATAAAAAAAACACTTTACTTAGTCGTCAGTGGCTGGCATACACTTTTAGTTTATAGAAGCCCTTTTTTTTTACCATTAGAAGCCACTTGATCCAACACATTTTGTTTATATTTTAAACGAAAACAAATAATACTGCATTAAAACATGAGCTGTGAAAGAAATTATTGGCGTATGAGATCTAACTGCAATTTCATTCATTTGCCTTTTTCTGTCACCCCCCCCCCCCCCCCAAAGGTGTGGTGTGTACAAAGCTTAAGTATAAGCTTCCAAATTTGTGCTTGCCAGTTATTCAAGGCATAGTGAAATTAATAATTGCTTATGTTATTGATTAACATGCAACACGTAATACTATATGAAAACTTCCGATTTTTCTTAAATCGCAAACTAATTGCTTCAAAGTAGAAATGATTTGTGCATCAAAAATCATTGGTGCAAATATTGCGTGGCCGGTTCGGTTTTTAAGGCGTGACCGGTCGAGCATTCTTTTCAGCTTCCAACATGTGACATTTAGTCTCCAGATGGCGAGTGCTTATTTTCAAATCTAACTCAAGAAAATATCAATTTCTACGATCATTGACTCTTTTAGCTTAATTTAAAATACGCATGGGGTTTATATTTTAAGCTTACGTACATAATACCACTGAAATAAGTTTGTCAAACAAATCTATAGTCATTAAACAGAATACTTTTTTAATTTATTTACTTAACTTTATGCATACACATTAAAAAAATTACATAACAATGCTTGAAACTATGTTGCTTTCTAAAAACGGATTAATAAAAACAATTATATTTACTATTTTTTCTATAATAATAATTTTTTTGCAGAAACAGCCAATACCCCTCCCCTCCTCCTTTTATCTTTACTTCTTCAAAGATAGCTAAAACATTTTGGAAGCATAAGTTTTTTAAATTTTCTGGAGCCCCCCCCCCCCCCCCTCTCGAGACTTCCCTTCCTCTAACGTAACTAAAGATAACTTAGAACTGTACTTAAAAAAAATACATTTTCAAAATATTGCGGTAAATACATACTAAAAATATTCTTACACCATTGTATCTCTCTTGTCCCCCTCACTCTTAAGTTACCTTACAAAAAAAATTTTAACACTTCAGCTTTAAAATATTTTCAGCGGAAATGATTCCCTGAACCTAAAACCATAAGTTCCTTAAAAATGCCCTAAATGTACAAGTTTTAAAACTGCAGTTCCTTTTTTTTTTCACAGGTATCCCCCTCCTCCCTCTTCTACCTTTTCCCCACCGTTACATCACCAAAGACAGCCTAACATCATCAATGACATCCTAAGCTTATTTTAAGACTAGATTCGATAAATCTCTGGGGGAGATCTCCCTACGCCCTTTCCAGAACTTTAAAAATGACTTAAACTTGCTTTGCTAATATTAAATTCGGCATTTTTCTTAGAAAAAAATCCTGATACTTCCCGTTTCCTCAGTCTGTGGTCACCCTTATCTCTCTTTCAATGTGACAGAATATATAAATACTAAAATGCAATTGAAACAGTTTTAACAGTGCAACAGAAAGCCAGACAGCACGTTTAGTTTATCCAACCGTTTTCAAAAAATCTTTCATTGTATTTTTTTTATAAATATTTTTGTTTTTGTTTTTACGTTACCAGGTTGTACCTGTTTTATGAAGAAATCAAGGTTCTTTTTTTTTAATCTAAAATATTTTGTTCACTTGTTGAACAGCAAATTAAAAAGTGGGATTAAAATGAGACAAAAAAAAAACTATTCCAAATTATCTTTTGAACTAGCGGTTTTAATTAGTCATGACCCCATTTTTAAAAACCCGAGACCCGATACATATACTGTACGTACGTAAAACACACATTTAATTAAGGCACCACGTTTGCTTTAATGATTTCAGAAATTAGACTCAGATACTTAATAAAAGTTTTAGCTAATGTTTTGAAATCAGATTATTCATACAAACAATACTTTGCTGTACATTTCTGTATAATATAACTCAAATTTCATAAATGTATGAAATGCAACACATAACAAAACTAATAATCCATAAATAGGATACTAAATGGCACATAATATTTTTTCTTTGAAAGTGAGCTAAAATTAATTGATATAAAACTTTAGACAATATACTTTTATACAAACATCATTACTCAGAAGAATCTTGGTCACTGGACCTAGGTTTGAATCTCATCCATGTTATTGTGGTATATAGATCATATTTTAGTTTAACCTAATCTAAGCCCATATGACCTCCAGCGATTCAGTCTTTTTCGGTCTGTTTAACAAACATTAGTACACAACATGGTTGATTACTTGGATCGTTTACAAGCAAAAGTACTAAAGTATCAGAATTGCTAACCAGAAAAATATCACCTGATTTTTTTGTAAAAACAAAAAGTAAATGACATACTTTATAAAAAGCATATAGATGAAACAGATTTTTTTTTATATAAGATGGAAACTAAATAGCATAAGAAATGCCCTACGATCCTCATAAGAAATGTCTTTGGGTCGTAATCTAGAGATTAGGAGCCCTTATTTTAAAAAACCCGAAGCTCTTAAAAAATTCTAAAATCTAGTTTAGGATAGGAGTCCTAAATCAATCGTCATACATCAGGATTATAATCGTAACACGTTAATCTTAACGTAACCACACAGTTTTAAAACATAGGAATTGAGATTATTTCATAACTTTATCAGTATGGTAAAATATTAGTTTATTTAAAACAAATGTATGAGGGCCGTGGTAGCGTGATCGGTAAGGCATTGGACTCGGGGCCGGAGGGCCTCGGGTTCGATCCTTGCTGGTCGAAGACCCACCGTCGTCATTAAAGGGGACTGGGCGACGTTAAATATGCTCGTGGTCTCAATGTCCTCCAAGTGAAACGATACCTTTGGGGGTGCTAGCACCAGGTAGCTATTAGCTCTTGGACTAGTTCTAAATTCTCATTAACTGCTCGATCCGGTGATGGTGCTGCCATCTATCGGTATATAAAAATAATGGAGGTAAGGCACTTAGTATGCAGCCCTCGACATAAAATGCAGTTGAAGTCAGTTGTGACTCTGAATCGAAAACAAATGTATGAAGCTCAGTAACTATCCAAATACAAAATTTCTCATTCTAAAAAGAGCATTAATATAAATAACTAGCATACCTTTTGAATATTCAAAAACATGACGAAAATGTCTTTCTTTCTTTCACACACACAGATTGAGGTTTCTGCTATTCCACCGGGGAAGCTTATACCTCTATTAATCCACAATGTTTCCAGGATTTTGTTTTCCCAGGACAGCACAATAGATGGTGGTGCCATCTATGGACAGTTCGAGAGACAATTTAGAACCAGGCCAGGAGCCGAATAACTTCCTAGTCTGGCACCCCCAGAGGTATCGTTTCACTTGGAGGACATTGTGACCACGAGCATATTTAACGTCGCCCAGTCACCATTAATGACGACGGTAGGTCTTCGACCAGTGGGTATCGAACCCGAGACCCTCCGGTCCCGAGTCCAATGCCTTACCGATCAGGCTACCACGGCCCACGACGAAAATGATTACAGCCGATCCATAATATTTACAAACATGGCGTGTTGCTTTTTTTGCGTAGCTTCGCAGAAATTGGTTCGAGTTTCCTACTGGTTACATGAACCACGTGATAAAAAAAACATTCCAACTTAATTGCACAAAAAACTTTCAGATAAGTCAACAGCTGCTGTGATGCAAAAAAAAAATCAGCAAAAACTGCTGTAATAAATTACTTTAAAATAAAAAAAAATCGCCTTCAAAAAATGCCCAGGAACTAAAAAGCAAAACATAACTGATCACACTTACATTCTATTTCCTACCCAAACATAGAAATGAAATTTATTTTACGATTCCAGTACAAAAATCAACTAAACTAAACACCGAATTATAAAATAAACACTGATTTAAATTACTATACGATGAATTATTTTAAATACCTAACTAATTATATACGATCTCTTTATTTTTAATAACCTTTTGAAGTCGGGGCCTCCTATAAACTACTACCCTAACGTAACTGGCAACACACCGAATCCTGAATTAAACACTAATTTAACTATATACGAGATTAGTCTTTAAAACTAAACCTACTAAGTTACGTTAGGTAGTACTTTATAGGAAGCCCCGACTTCAAAAGGTTATTAAAAATTAAGAGATCGTATATAATTAGTTAGATATTTAAAATAATTCACCGTATAGTAATTTAAATCAGTGTTTATTTTAAAATTCGGTGTTTAGTTGGTTTTTGTACTGGAATAGTAAAATAAATTTCATTTCTATGTTTGGGTAGGAAATAGAATGTAAGTGTAATCAGTTATGTTTTACTTTTTAGTTCCTGGGTATTTTTTGAAGGCGGTTTTTTTTTTTAATTTAAAAGTTTTTTTTTTTTTTTTTTTTTTTTTTTTTTTTTTTTTTTTTTTTTTTTTTTTTTTTTTTTTTGCTTTTTAGTGGTGTAAATAACACGGCGAGAGTCTCGGAGATTTCCGACGACTGCGAAGAAAGGTTTTTTCAAATGCATAACTATGTACGAAAAAAAATTGTCTTCATCATTAGTTCAACTTTATCAAAGTTTGCTTTTCGAAAGCAAATAAGCAAATGCACGCGTCACTAAAAAAAGAAAAAAAAAAAAAAAAAACGAAAACGAAATCGCTTTAAGTTTAAATTTGTAAAACTGTAAATTTTAGAATTGTAAATTGTAATTTATGTTTCGCAATACGTGTCTTGTAACTCGTGATAAAAGTCGCATGTTTCTTCACATGGCCCCACTATAGACGAAGATTGAAAATTCCACTACAATGAATTTTATGTTTGCTTCAAAGAATCCTTAATTCAAAATTTTCATTATCATTGCTCTTAATAATATATTTTTTTTTGCTAATTTCTTTAACTAAAGGTAAAGAAAGTATATAGCTTTGTTTTATGGCCTTTGTTTATCAATGGGTTTTATATTTAATCGTTTGTGAGGGAAATTGCATGTTTTACCCTTAACTTTTTCCTAAAGAACAAATTGGGTAAATCAAAGATTTGAAACCTAAGTTAGACCACTCCTAAACAAAACCACCACTAAACAAAAAAAAAGCATAAAAACCGGTTCACTAAGTGAGACGATATACAAAGTTAATAAAGTACAAATTGATTTAAATGCGAGTATGATATTTGAAGAATTCCCTCAATTTCAACAAACCTGAACTTGATTACCATTAGATCGTCGAGAAAGTACCGTTTCAAACAAAAAAAAAAGAATTTTCCTTATCGGTACAGGCAGGGGCGTGCACAGAAATTTTGGAGCTCATCACCAATGACTTTTCCGGCCCCCTCTGCATATTGTTTACCCCTATATTTCACTCTTAGTTATAAAAATATTGGGCCCCCTTCAGGCTCGGGACCCGGGCCAACTCCCCCTTCCCTCTGCATGCCCCTGGGTACAGGTGTCTTCGAGTATTTATGGAACATTGTACAAAAGGAAAAACAAATCTGACGAGTTCAGAACCTCCTCCTTTTTTTTTTTTTTTTTTTTTTTTTTTTTTTTTTTTGAAGCCTGTTAATTAATATAACCCTGATTTCAAATTGAACTGGCGGCATCGTGAAATAGTAAATCTAGAATATTGGTCAAACTTCAGAAATCATACACAGTTGTAATGTATATTATTAAAGAATATAAATTAAATTGTGGAGGAGGGATGTTCTGTATTCAATTCCCCCTCAATTGAACACTAAATATATTTAAAACTGTAATATTAAATAAAGAACTTTATATTTTAGTGCCTAATTAAAGTTATTTATTAGTAAATAAAATATTAAGGTAATTGATTCAACTATAAAAGTAGCAAAATATATTTAATTTACTGCTTTTCTACGCAGCAATAAATACATTAGTAGCACCTATAATAAAAAATTAACAGGCGGCGCAGCGTTGCGAAATATAATCATCCATGTGCCGCGAGAATTAAATATCGTTCAAGAGAAAGACAAAACCTTAGGTGTGAAAATACACCGATCACAGTAAAACCACGTGACCGTGACGTGTGAAATTTAAAGTTTCTTGGATTTCTCCGGGACCCCTTATCAGATCCAGATCAAATTACAATGGGACCATCTGGAAAGTATACATTTCCAAACAAAACAAAAAAAAATCAAATCGGTTCAGTAGTGTTGGAATAATTCGAAAACATACATAAAAAGCCGCAATACGAAATCATAACCTCCTTTTTTGAAGTCGGTTAAAAAGTACAGCATTTTTTTTCCCCAGTATGCATACATTGTATGGTACAACCAACCAATCTTCGATCTAGCCATCATCGCTGTAGCAAAGAAAGCTATGATTTCACAAGCACTCTCAGATATGCGCACAATGTGTTCCCAAGTGTATTATTCCCAAGTTTCGGTTGAACAGAGATTCTCAGCAAAACATTTTCGGTGCACTTTTGAAACGTTTTCTTCATAGCGGAACAGTTTAGTAAAACATTTCAGCTCACTTTATTTGTTACAGAATACATTCGAATTACATTTTAGTATATATTCAGGCAACTGGAATATTTATAGTGTTCTAATGTGTACCGATTATTTGTATTGTAACTGTAAGATTTTTTCCCACTTTGTAAGTTAAATACCCTTAACAAAATCTCAAAATTTTCAATTAATTAAACTTGAAATTTACGGATAATGAAAAGTACATTTAGATATTTCCTTTAAAAACATCTTGAACTTTCGTTTGGTTCTCATCGATTTCTAGGAAAATTTTGACCTTAAAAGTAGCATTTTAAACGAGCAGACTTTGCCAAAACCGTTTTTAGTTAATGTATTTTGTTCTACTGGTTGGAAAGCAAGCAAATGTTCTACTCAGGCTCGTTTGGTCCTTAAACTTTTAATTATGCAGTAAGAAAAAGTTTTTTTCGCCTCAAAATTTCAAATTTCGTATTTATTTTACTTAGTATGTAACTCCTTATCAAAGGTTCATTTGAACTTTTTAAAATAAGACATTAATCCATGAAGATGTACAACCTTCGTTCGTGCATAGTATGTCCAATATTCGAATAGTTAAAGGGGTTTCGCTTTTCTCCACTGAATGTAGTGCCAGTTAAATTAACAAGATAAGGGTTCGTCAATTAGATGACCGAAGTACAAGCCTCTCAATGCTCCGAAACATCTTAAGCGTATTAAAATAGCGAGGAAAAAGTTCGGAAGGACAAAAATTATGGCTCCCATACATCACCAGACTGACAGTTTCCCGCCCAATGACGGAAGCTCGGAATATAAGGCCGAGATTTTTCTACCACTTTATGGTTTGATGACAAGACTCCTTGGCAGTTCTTCAAGCACGGGATCGGTGAAACGATTTAAAGGGATAAATCAAGAGCCAGGAAAGAAAAAGCAAAAAAGTTTTAGCTGGTAAACATCTATCAGGGAGAACAGGTTGAAGTGAAAGGCCCGTATTAGTGATTTATGTGCCGAACGGGAGACAATTTGGGATGATTTAACATTGCAGATCAGTTGAATTTATGTGGGGTTCGATGATTTAAGGTTAAAAGTTCTAAAAGATAAGTGTGTGGGAATAAATCTTAAACAGCGAACTATGATTCGGTGAAAAATTAGTTACTTTTGATTCCATCATTCCTCCGTAAAGGAGTACAGAAGATTTTGGTTAAGAAACATTTGACACATTTTTTTTTTATTAATTGTTGACAGTCTGTGAATTTATTGTTAAGAAATCGAAATTATTAAAGATGTCCCCTACTTTTCAAATTTCAAAGACACGAAATTTCTTTCATCCCTGTTTTTCAGTTTCAACCTTACCTTTTGATGAACTTAAAGGGGGAGGAAATTTTAAACGTCGGTGCAAAGTGGGGTAAAACTTATTCAAGGATTAAAAATGGGCAACAATTATTAAGCAACCTTCGCCGTACGGCTGACTTGAAATGTAACGAACTAGTTTTGTCTTTAAAAAGCAAGTTGTTCATTATGAATTCCAATTTTTTTTTTTTTTTTTTTTTTTTTTTTTTAATAGCATTATGTGAAACATGTCTTTAAGTAAATGCCATTTTCATGTTTAAAAAAAGTGTAGTATTTAACACTTTTGTTATCCTTTACTTTAATATAACTTTTAACTTCCAAGGACTAGAGTGGTTCTATTTTATATAATTAAAAACTGAGCGTATGTAACTATGTAGTCATCTATGTCCGAGTTACTTCTCTCGAACGCCAGTGAACTGACCATCGAACCAGGTGTCAATGGATTCGTCATTTTCCTGTCTTTATGTTTGGCGATTTAACCTAATCATTCGATAATAGTTAGTGGAGACATCAATTAAAAACTATTATGACACTTAGATTTCGACATAAAATCCCTATTTTTCGAAGGCTTTCCTCCATTCAAATGATTATTCAGAGCTTCATCTCAACTTTCCGCAACACCGCTTTTACTAAAATTTATAACGTGAAGAAAATCACTGAAACGAAAGATCTGTTGCCTTTTTTTTTTTTCCTCGAATATGAAGAAGTAAAATTCTTGTTTTTGTTTTAAAGGCTTCTCATGTATTCGGGAGATTTAAAATGTTTACTTTTTGGTTATTTCTCCGCAATCTGAAGCAAAATTTTACACATTTTTTTTTTTTTTTTTTTTTTTGGTTCAAGTCTGAGTGTTGAACTGACGTCACTTGACATAAATTTTATTTTCGAGGTGGACCGTGAAAAGCCAAGCGACTTAGTTAGTCTTTAAGATAATTATCGACAGAATCAGGGCACAACATATCAACCATCTTCTGAATTTTATCTGCGTAGAAATATGTTGCATTATACAAAAGCTTTTTTTTCGTTTTTTGCTGTTTCCACTAAGTTCTACCAGTTTGTGTATGTGTGTTCTTCTTTTTGTCACGAAATTCGTTGCGATGTAATCAACACCCGAGTATCTTAGCTATCAAAATTTTAATTGCCCTCTATTTTTAGTGAGAGCACAATCTGCATAAGCTTTCACAGTACTTTACTATCTTACACATAGAATAATGAGACATATTCAACTATTTTGTGTGAGCTCCAAAAATTTTATTTTTCTTAATACATACAAAAAGATAAAACTCTTATTTTATCCTTCGTGTTCACTGCTTTATCATGCTAAATAAACAATCCTAAATGCATTGCAGGAAAGTAACAACATGAAGCAAATATCAAATTTATTTAAGTACGTTGCTTTGAAATACTTTGGGAAAATAGGCCAGTGTTTCCAGATGGCATATTTTTTGGTTTTCCTAAGCAAAATGGCAAAATGCTTTTAGAATTCCGTTGACCACAGTCCCATTTTAAAAAACAGAGATGAGTTCCTGCTTTTAGAGTAATTCTTTCTCTTTCATACTTTTGATCAATCAGTTTTGTGAAGTACAACTGTCGCGGTTAGAATAAAAGGTGCATGAGTCATCCTAACAGGGTTTAGAGTGATTGAAGTATTTGTAGAAACATTTACAAAAAAAACTGAAGTTGAAAGCATTTAATTCTTCTCAGGTTTTCATGATAAACTTTTTGAGGTAAGGATTAAAACAAAAAAAAAGAATTTATGTTTAAATAATCTAGAGTAGTTTTTCATCACTATTTTGATTTTTTTAACTGTGTAAGACTATACAAACACCTTGTATATCTTAGAAGTTTTTGAAAAACAGGTACATTTGACAGATTACCCAAAGAGGAACCTGATTCCGTGCTTAACTCAATTTGTGAAATTTGTGACCTATGTCACTATCATCCTAACCCAACCAAAAGCTACGCGCTATTATCTAGCCATTTCACTTGCGGAGTATCTTAGTATCTTGAATTCTATTCCTTAAAATACAATACTTAGGTAATTATTATTTTAATCAATTTTAAATTTTCTTAAACAAATGTGTAGTGAGGACGCCACACAACTTCCTTTTACATCCTTAACTAATTAATGCCTTTTAATCCTCATATATATGATAGCGAATGGTCGAGTAAAGCTCCTGACGTCACCAACAATGTAACTCGTGCCACGGCATGATAATTTGATAATATTTTTTTGTTAATGTTTGACCGTGGCTAGATGGCGCTGACGCTTAACGAGCATTGACAATTTATGATTTTTCGGGGTTAAACCGAAGCATCACATGCACCCAGCAATCAGTGTCAACGCTTCAAAGTTTATTTTTGATTGGACATCGCCCATTTTGACCGCAAGAGGCGCTGAACGTAACTCCTGCATCCACCAATCAATGTCAACGTAATGGAAACAAGGGTTCCCTGTAGCGCCCCCTTTGTTGCCATGAGTTCCAGCGACTGTCACGAACCATAAGAATTAAGTCTGGCCATGGTCTGGCATGCAGGGAAATGCATTATTTTGACAAGACTAAACTGGTCCCGGTACCTTAACTCTTTTACTGGTATTTTAGGAGAATGAAGAAACGAAAAATTGTTCAATAATGAACGCTGTCTACTGGAGTTTAGGGTTAATCCACCGGAATTAGAGTTAAAATTTCAAGCATCAAAATATCACCAAACAGACATTGCTGCGTTCAAATGTAGAAACAGTTTTCACCCGTCATGCAATAACTGGCGATTTTATAGTAATAAGAAACATGTGGGTGGACTCACGTATGTCTGACTTCCCCGGAAAGTCTCCATGATGACCTTGTACGGGGGGCCCTGGGGGGGGGGGGGCAATACATCTGTTAGAAGCATACATTGTAAAATGCATATGTTTTAATGAATTTTTAGGCATTTGTTTATTTATTTTATTATTTTTCTTATATTTATTTATTGTTTTTAATTCTTAAGCGCTTTCCTGCTCCTATAAAGTATCGTAAATGTAGGGAGAGTGGCATTAGTCTCCCTTTCTCTCTCTTGTGTTTTTTTTCCCATTATTTTCCTTTCAAAATGCAGTCGAACTTACTTATAATGAGTACTGATTTTTCGAAAACTCAGGTTTAACGAGGAAATCAGGAAGATTTTGTTGGTACAGAGTTAAGTCTGTGGCAGTATGACTCGTTTTTAACGAGCTAACCCTCTTAAAGCGTGCAATACTTATGTGTCAATTGACTTCCATCTCAGTTGAATCTTTCTTGGAAAAATTCCTTGAATGCTGTGAAGACATACGAAAGTCATATTTTTTTTTAACTTGTGGAGTAAAAAGAAGCATTAGAAAATTCTACATTTGTGGATGCTAATTTCATCACTTTTGAAGTATACTTCCGAGAGAATATATAGTAGTTCTAATTCAAATAAATGGAGATTTTTTTTAAAAAGAGAGAAATCTTCAAATAAAATAGCAAAAAAAGAGACAAGGCAGTTCAAAGCCAATTAACCAGAAATAATAATAGAAAAATCAAGTTATATGATTTTTTTCAAACTCGGTTTTACGAACATTCGGTTAAAAAAAAAGTAAATATCGCGGTTTCATCGCGCTCTTTATAAATAAATTCGACTGTACGTTTTTGCATAAAAGAATTAGTTTGTTCTTTATCTTTAACATAAAGAAATAAGCATTACCTTGCAAGATTTTAAAATCATAACTTAAAATACAAAAGGTTAAAATGTTCCTTCAAAAGATATTATAACATTGTGTTATGCTCCAAACTACATATTTATTCACAGAAATGTAGATTTTTCTTTCCGTAAAGAACAATCTTTTCGTGACATTTAATACTCTTTTCTGAACTTTCAAGAATTGCATTCGAATTTAGTTCCTGTCATGTATGAACCACAGACCTTTCTAAAATGTGACCAACGTTTCTGACTGTCACTCAAAAATATCGACCGAAAATTTCTCTCTTCCTTTTTATCATTTTTGCGAGCAACACAAAAAAAATGTCATTTTTATCTGAGTTAACTTACTTTTTAGTCTTTAACATCATTAACTTATTATATTCAAATGTAAACTATAATGTAGTTATCAGTTTTGTTTGGTTTTTAAAGTACCTATTCCGACGATAATATGTATAAATTTTATAATTTCAAGCGTTGTAATATAATTATTGCAGGCGGTCAGAAGTGAACGAAAATGAAGGGCCACGGGGAAGAATGATCATAGTCCACCATGCTCAAATTTCCCTCATTACGTTTTTGAGCTTAAAATCTCGAATCGTTTCCAAGTTAGCCTTATTCTTCCCTGTTAAAACTCACGCACTAGGATGATTCTTGCCTGAATAATATTTCTCTTGAATACTGTCTGTAAAAATCTACGTGTTCCCATAGGTTAACCAGAGTTTTTTAGAAAAATGGACTTTGATCGTTCTTCCTCGTAGCCTTTCAAATATTTTATACTCTTAATCATCTTTTTTTTCCAATATTTTGCTTCAAAATATCGTTATTTGAAAAAATTAAAATTATGTTATGAATATTTTCTAGCTTATAACTCACTTCGTATGTTCCGTAAAATAACACTGTTTTTATCGCCAAATTTTAAATTAAAACAATAGCACTACGACGGCTCCTAATACCCATCATGTTGTAGCAGAAAGCGCCCAAAAAGTCTAAGCGTTGTTCAGAATTTTCCTTGTTGGGTTTGCTCAGGTATCAATTTTGATATCATGATTCATGAACTCGAAACGCACCTATTGTGAATTAAATAACTAAAAAGATAGTCATTTCACAAAACTATATAGTACTTTCAGAAACGTGGAGTAACCAACCTTGCCGTTTGGAATTCACAAAGCATATTAATATCAAATTCAAAATTTTAAAAAATGCTAATAATTCAGAACGTGGCTGTCACTACGAAACTTTTGATCTGTCAGAAACGAGTTCGATTTTTAAGAATATTGTTTTGTTTTTTATCTTACTTATTTATACATATTATTTTACATTATTTTGTTTCTAAATTTTATTTGATTTATAATTTTTTGCTTTTATTTTTATTTGTTGTGTCTGTGTGTGCTCGCACACGCGTGCATGTAAGTGCTTTCTTCGCAATTGAATTTATTCACACAGTTTTGTAATTGCATACATCAAATCAATGATCATATTTTACATTAATCAAGAAATAATCCCAATTAAGACTACAAAGTACTCAAATAAAATATAAAAACTTTTAACTCTAAAGACCATTCCTATATGCTTGGTTCGCACTAAATATTATAAAATAAAATAAGAATATGATTTCTTAAATTATACATACTCAAAAATTACAGCTCAAAAATGCGCTCAATAAAATTTCAAATTAAAAATTGAGAAAAGAAGAAATATAGGCGGTAAAGTAAAAGATTATTTGTACAAATCTGTATATCGCTAATTTCTTCTTCGTCGAATTTTGAGTTTAAATTTTATTAGCTGTTTTAAAATTAATCTTAATTCAAAGATATTAATTTCTATTTTTGAATTTTGTAATAACGAAATCGCATTTTATTTCATACTTTTTCATTGCGCTCCATGCTTATAGAAATAGTCTTTAGAGGCAAAACATTTTTTATGTTTTGTTTTAAAGCTTTTTCGCTTTCAAATTTATTTGAGGTGACGTTTTTTGAAATTTAAGAGTCCTGTAACTCATTCTGAGTGGCTGTTCGTAAATGATGCCACATTCTTTCAACATTTTATACCCTAACACTTTTATATCCTGACACTTTATCAAAGTGTCACACTTTGACTTACGCCCTCTACCCTTTGTCACGTGTTATACTATCAAAACATATTCTTTTCCAAATACGCGATGTTCCAGTTCTCTTTACTCTTCAGTCCCCTCCCCCCTTGTCAAAAACTGACAGAGCTTCATGAATCCGCCGCCTCTCCTTAAAGTATGACATGCTTATTAAAAAAAGAAATAAAATTTTTTTTAATGATATTCACTTTCATTTACGGCAAACCCGAGCTTTGCCCTCAATTTAGGAGTTGAACCGCACCAGGACTGCGAACTCTCGCTTGTGAAGTAAGTTTAGTTTAGCTGCCAGTTTGTTGGCACTCTCATCTTCAATGACTTGAAATCTGCCTCCAGCTCGGTCATTCACTATTCCAGACTACTGACTCCGTAATAAGGACGAAACTACAGTCTGTAGGTGTGATAACCAGATCGTCGCATAGACGGGTATTTGAGACAAAAAGCTGGCATAAACTCGAAATCGTTAATGTCGGTCCTGAGTATCAGACAGTGACATAGAGAAGTAAACATGACAGTATGTTAAAGTGTTTGTTTTTTTCTTGACCATAACAGTTTAACCATTAACAGTTTAACAGTTTAACTAACCATAAAAGTTTACTAGCAGTCGGAACCTAACACTTTCATGATTCGGTTGTCCTTGTTTGGGACATTCAAGTTTTTCAGCAAACCGTCATTATCTTATTTTTCGCGTTAAAAGTGATATTAGAAGAAACATTTACTATGGAAGGGCTCGAGCAAAGTTTATACTCCATTATTCATCAACTTATATGTATGTATTTTTATTATTTCTTTTAATGCCTTTCTTCAAGACTCACAAAGACACATCTCCCTCCTTTTTTTTTTTTTTTTTTTTTTTTTTTGTAAGAGAATAATTTTAAATATTCTGTTCTCATTCGTACTACTTCCAAGTTTTCCTATAATACTGTCTATTTTGACAATCTGCAGCTAAAGTTTGCACGAGTTTGCACAGAAAAATAATAAAGCTATAAATGGAGCAGACTATTAATTTCATAAATTTTCATTTTTTTGGGGGGGGGGGATTTTTGAGTTCACAAGTTTCAGTCAGGTGCATAAATTGAAAACAACTACAGGGTATTGTAAATTAGACTGTGGGAAGACAATTTGATGCTCGGACTTTCAAAGTCAGACCAAGAAATAAAACGGGGTGATATTTTTCAAGTTCGATATTCTCTTATAAGAGAAATATATAATTTCAGCTACTTTCGTATTTATTTGCTTGAAATTTGCATCAAACAGCCTTTGTGTATTGTCTTTTATTATATTTTGTAGTTGCTTTTGAGTCGTACACGACTGAAACCATAGAACCTAAAAGTATTTTAAAAAGCTCAAAATTATGAAAATAATAATGTGCTCGACTTACAGCTTTATTATTTTTTCGGGCAAATTCGGGCAAACTTTTTCTGCAGACTATCAAAGTAGACATTCTAAAGTAACATAGGGTATAACTTAGAAGCAGTACAAATGAGTACAAAAAGTTTAAAACCATTCATTTAGATAAAAAAATTTCAAAAAAATGGATGGCATTTTTGTGAGGCTTCAAGAATTGCATTAAAAAAATACTAACAGTCTTAAAAAGAAAAAATTGATAAATAGTAGACTACAAACCTTCCCCAAGCCAAACCATACTAATTTTTTCTTCTAATTTAATTTTAACGTGAAAAATAAGACTGTGAAGGTTTATTGAAAATCTCGAATGTCGTAAACAAAGATAAACGAATCATCAAAGTGCTAAGTTTCGACTGCTGGCAAATTTTTATGGATAGTTTCCAATGAAAAAAGAACACTTCCACATAATGGCATGATTATCCACCTGTTTTGAGACTTAAGGCCGACACCAATCGGTAAAGTTGACATTTCGACTTTTGGCCAGCTTTTTGGCTCAAATACCCACCCCCTGTGCGTCAGTCTATTGGTTGTAAAAAATTTTTTGTTTCACAGCATTACAACTTTTAAATATGTTTTTCTTACACTTCTGTGTTTGCCAATCCAAGTATTTTCTAATCCCTGTGCAGGCCCGTCATTTAGAGGGATCAGGAGAAGGAGGGGGGGGGGGCAATTTCCATACTGGGTTTGAAAAGTGCCGCTTTTACATTCCAAGTGGGATTCCCCCCCCCCTCCAAAACTCGATGTGACGGACCTGTCTGTCTCTAAGGCTTTTTCTTATTAAAGAAATAGCCTAGAAAAATTTGTAGATGTTTCAATATGTGTGTTCAACGAACGTTTGTGTGGATTTAGGTCAGACGTGTTGAGTTTTTTCTTTTTTCTTTATCAAACTTAATATTTAAAGAACCTTTTTGTTATGTTTGCAAAATTAGTGAACAAATATTTCTAAGAGTCATATTTTTGACTCTATATTAACTCTAACTAGTTTCCGATAACTCAAAAAAATATAAATCACTACAAATGTTGGAAAAAGTATGAAACATTAAGTACAGTCGACTCCCGCTACAGCGCGATTCGACTTACGCGAAATGGCTATAACGCGAGTTTTCCGGAGTAACGCATTTTAGGACTAACGCAAATTCCTTGTCTGCAATACGAATGTTTTTAGAAGGAAGTATCGGTTTCGTTATTGGGTCCTAAATATTGATTTCGTACATTATTATTAATATATTTTACCTTATAGCGTCACTGATAGCGGAAGTTCCGTTCACCATATTAGCCCACGCATCGCTTTGTTAGTGCATCAAGTAACTACTCGGCGTCTTTCTTTCTTTTTTCTTTCTAAATATTAAAGTTGATGAAATGAAATGGCACCTTAGTGCACTGCTTCATCTAAAGCTTGTAAATATGGGAAGAAAAAGTAAGTTTCTAGTAAAAAAAAAAAGTTTAAGATATTCGATATGATTGAACAACTAAAAAGTACGTCGACGGTAGCACGACAATAAATTTTACTGATGTACGTACCATTCAGTTTTGTTTTATGTCTTTCCTTGCCATTGATCATTTATTTTGTGCATTTAACTGTTTTTTATGAATGAAGCAACTTTTTTATTTTTTAAGTACAGTAAAAGTACAGTTCTTAATTATAAGAAACTTTAATGTATGGTTGAGGAATGCTTTAAAGCAGTTTGAGGGGTGCTTATAAGTGTCTAAAATAGTTTGGTATGTTTCAAAAAAAATTTGTATATATACCCTTTTCTACAACTCGAAATTTCGACTTACGCGAGGAGTCTTGGAATGCATCCCTCGCGTAAGTCGGGACTCGACTGTATGTCATAAAAATGTTAATGAAAACTTTCAAGAATTAATTACTTTTAAAATTACAAAATTACACCTGTGCTAATACAGATCTTTCTTTTAGAAATTGTTTAAAATTATAAGTTGCAAAAATCCATAAATTACATTTTATATTTCTGTTTCAAAAAAAAATCAAAAAAGGGTACTGTGTAGTCTTAAAATCTATAGGAAATTGAATTTAAGGTTTAACTGCAGGAATTGTAATGTGACCATTCAAGCTGAGATTTTTGATTTCGCAGTTTCGTGGCTGCTTTGGTTTGTTTATGCTTATTCTAATATCCTTAAACCACTGTACACACAATTTTCAATAACATTTTTTTAAAACATACAAGCTCTGATTGCCAACTGACACTTATATAAAAGATTTTTTGATATTTTTTTGATAATTATTTCACTTTTTCATACAACTTCTTTGAGTTACATGAAAAATAATTTCATTTATATATAATGCTTCCTATTGCAGCTTCTTATACAGAACAAACTTTAAAAAACAGTTCCAAAATTAAAATAATCGAAAAGCATCGGTTATTTTCATCAAAAAATATTTTTTCCACCTATTGAACTAAATTAGAAGAACACGTGTAAAAACATTTAAGAGTCTTTTCTTATAAAATAACTTTTGATTGCTTTGACCAAATGACATTTGTATAAACATTACAGAACAGAATTGATTCCTAAACATACAGTTCGGGCAAAGAAAAATTTTGTCCCCGGGAGAAGTGGAGACGAACAGATAGAATGGAACATTCCAATTTGCTGGTCAAATATTTGAATTCCTGATGCGAAAGGAACTTGTTCCAATGATTTCTTCGAAGTTGAAATCGTTTTGCAAATATCAAAGAAGTCAGTTTCTTAAAAAGAAGAATAGAAAACCGAATTTCAGATTATATTTTTAAATTGCGAGTAACTTATTCTCCTTTCTGAGAAGATAAAACTGCCTGCATGCGTTTTGGAAAAGTCTGTAATTTATTTTTATTACTTAAACTTGTTGATAAAGTTATAATATGATAGCTAATTATGAGACTTAAAAACAAAAAAAAATTATCTCATTTTATACATTAAGCCAGAAAATTTTAGAAAAATTTGGCAAAAAGAATTAGGTATTTTTGATGGAGTGTTTTGAAATGGATTACATTATAGTGCATTTTTATCAGTCATTAAAATCTGGACATATCAAAAATATCCTGCCCTCTCCCTTTTTTTTTTTTTTTTTTGCTATTGCCATTTGCCATAGTTTGCATTAAAAACTCACTTTTATAATTTCAAATGTATTAGGTTCCTTTTTAGGAGCGGGAGAGGGGATACTAGTGGTCAGACAATGTTGTCAAATGGATCTGTCTGAGTAATATATGAGGTATTCAAAACTAAATATCGTAGGGGAGACCGGGGCAAGATGACGAGCCGGGCAAGATGACGAATGACTTATTTTTTCCGTTTTCCACGAGGAAGCAGTATCAACTGGATACTACTGGCTGTCCTATTGGCTGCTTGATCAGCAATAGTATAGAGACGCTGAAATAGCCATTTTTTTATTAGTTCTTAAGCTCTGATTGTTTATCGCTGCCACGTTCTAACTTTTATGCATGTGTAAATAAGCTCTGCTAGAAATACAGGCATGATAGAACGTTTCTTTTTAGTATTTATGAGTAACTTAATCTATATACTGTGCATTACCATGAAAAAACGTCATTTAATAGCTTTCCTTTATGGCAATGAGAACAAATACTTTCAAACAGGCAGTCCGGGGCATGATGACAGGCCGAAACACGGGGCAAGATGACAAGACTATCTCTTTACAAGTCCAGCTTTTAAAGAGAAATATTGTGACCCTCCAAAAGAAGAATGGATCCAGTGCTACAATGCCAAGAGTGGTGGTATGAGGAATGTTCGAATTGTGAAAATGGCATTTTTATTTCTAACTATTGTTAGCTGTACAACTAAACGCTTCAACATTACGTTTCAATGCATTACACTTAATTTGATACTTTGTAAGATGTAAAAACAGTTATTCTTTCTCAAAACATGTAACATATTTAAAAGATAAAAAATATGTTCAACCTTTTTCAGTGCTGTCATCTTGCCCCAAGGCCAAAGTCATCTTGCCCCAGTACTGGGGCAAGATGACGATTTGTTAAGGCTATGAAAAAATAAAAATATCCTTCATTAATTTCATTTGAAAACTTTAATGGTAGTATATTTAATACTACAAAGGACCACTCTAGCAGCTCACGAAAAATTAATTTTATTATTATTAAAAAGAAATTAATAAACAACAAGAATTGTTAGCATAGTCATCTTGCCCCGGTCTCCCCTAAATGTTTTTTCTTTTGTGGATATTTAAGGAAAACATAAGAAATATCTCTATGTATAATGAGGATGTTTCTTTCAGTAAAAAATACTACTTTTAGTCACTGTAATAGTTAGAATAAGCAATAAAAATAGCATGGAGCCAGAAAAAACTTTTAATTTCCCAACAGTTGGTTTGTTTATTTATTTATTTATTTATTTTTTTTTTTTTTTAATGTCCGAGTTTAGAAATAAGTCGTGGTCTTTAAAACGTCACAAGTGATATATTTTGACGAGCTACTACATTGGCGTGCAGAATGTTTACGCTTTGCTGTCAACCGCGTTGCCAGTACATGAGAATAAAAAAGCGAATCAAATATTGATCCTGCGATATGGCATCAGTGAATGGCACTTCATCACTTGTGATGTCATGCGCAGAGGCATAAAAAATGAAATCGAATTAGCGCACTGATTGAAAAAATTGTTAAAAAATTATTAAACTTTGTAAAGCTTGAATCCTATGTTTTTAAGCATGCTCTTTCCGAAAAAAAAAAAAAAAAAAGCTTTTTAAATTTCGGACGCAACTCAATTGTGCTGAACACAATGCCTAAGTAAAACATAAAGCATTTACGCACGTTAAGCATTATATAAGCACACAATAGAACTTTTCATTTTACAAAAAAATAAATATTATTCAATCATTGAAAAATGCTGAATTCTTTACTCGCTTCTAGTATTAAACCGATCGACTTTACAATACACAAGATTTCTTCTTCATAAATAAACAAAATGAATTGATTCCTTTTTTTTCATAATATTTATTCCAAAAAGTGCATTTTCCTTTCCGACTTAAGAAGAATATTTTACATCACTCCCTCTTAAAATTCATGCGCAGTAATCATAAATGAATCATCCTTTTCGAAATATTATTTCTGCATATCCTAAGGCTCTGTAGTTAAGTCAAAAGTTTTTCCCTTAAATATTCCACAAGGTAGAAAATAATGCTTCCTTTTTCGGGTTCTTCCTTTTATATTTGATCGATTATTTTATCTCTTGTTCGTTGAATAAGAAAAAGTAAACTTTTATTGAAATGAATAAAATGTGACATTTCTTTGGTGAAGGCATTTTTTATATAATTGAGTTGAAACGCGTTTCTGAATTTTATGATGGCAAATATTTAATTTCCACCATAAGTATTGTTGAACAATAAAGACAAATATTGACTCAGTCAAAAATTAAAGTATGGCTAAATAATCAGTTGCACCGCTCCCCCCCCCCCCCGCCCCCAGCCCCCCATCCCGTTCTTTGTGACTTTTTTAACGATCTCATTCTCATTGAGCTTAAATATTTGAAAGAAAAGAAAAACTGACCCTTTAAAGACATTTTTTTGGTTTTAGTTTCTTGTTTCACTAATATCAGAAGATCCAGTAAAATACTCACGATTATTTTTATTACTAATAGTTTCTTTCAATAAATAATATTACCACCGTTTTTTGTCAAAAAATACTAAAAGCAAAAGGCGTTCTTGTTAATAAAAAACGTGTGCTGTTTAATCAACTAATTTATGTTAGAACCTACACAAAACTGGTGCTGAGAAAAAATTTCAGTTACTTTGAAGATAGAGAGCAGTGCGTGAAAGGTGGTTCTGTTAGCATATTTAATGCAAGGATAAATTTGAACTGCTTTAATCGTTTGTATTACTCAAAATGATTTTCATTGAAACACAGTTTTTTGTCTAAGACACTTTGAGCTTCTTTACAAAAAAGAAGTTCGAAAACAGTTGTATAAGTGTCATCAAAATATAACTATTTTGTTACTCTGAAAAGAAAACAAAAAGGAATAATAATCACAAAAACAGTAACATTACGAATAATAATAATGATGATAACAATAACAACAATAACATAATAATAAGAATAATAATAAGAAGAAGAAGAATGATGATGATGATAATAATAATAATAATAATAATAATAATAATAATAATAATGATAATGATAATAATAATAAGAAGAATGATGATGATGATGATGATGATGATGATGATGATGATGATAATAATAATAATAATAATAATAATAATAATAATAATAATAATAATAATAATAATAATAATAATAATAATAATAATAATAATAATAATAATAGCAAATGTATAGTAAAAAAGGAATTATTTTTACAATAATTTTATCTTAACAATAATAAAATAACAGCAGCAATAATAGTAATGACGATAACAATAATAATAATACGAAGAAAAAGAAGAAGAAAATAAGAAGTCTAATATCAATAAAAGTAATAATTATTATTACTATTTTATTGTAATAATAATAATTATTATTATTACAATCGAGTCCCGAATTACGTGAAGGATGCGTTCCAAGATCCCTCGCTTAAGTCAGAATTTCGCGAGAAAAGGGTACATGTAAAACGTTTATAAACATTGCCAATTAGTTTAGAAACTTGTAAACACCACCAATATATTGATGTTTCTTACATAAAAAAATAATTGTATTTTTTTAAATCGTTTTATTCAACATAAAATATTGCTACGATGCACAAAATCAATGGGAAGGAAAGACATAAAACAAATCATTATTACGGTACGTACAGTATGTAGTAAGAAAAACAAATGCTGTATAGTTGTATTGTACAGCAGATCCTGTTATGATATTTGTAACTTCAAAAACTGAAGATGATGATGATTTATGCTGCGTGATTAAACCGTTATTCTTATATATTTTTAAATACACAATAAAGGTGCTTCACTAGTTCTTTTACAACGTTTCAATCTACGGCAACACCCCTCTTCCTAGTTTCTTAAATTCACAATTCAAATGCAGCTCTCATTTGCATAATTTTTGCACTTTTCTTACTCGGTGAACTTTTACGAATTTTTTTTCTTGACTTTTAATTGTACGTACGGAAAATTCACTCATACTTAATTGTCGCGCTACCTGCAACGCATTTTATAGTTGTTCAAGCACATAATCATTAGTTTTTCTTTAATTGTCCGAAACTTTCTCTTTTTCTTTCTAGCTTCACAAACTTTAGATGGAACAGCAATCTTAGGTGTCATTATATTTCATCAACATTCAGATTTAAAATGAAAAAAATAAAAGGAAAATTAGGAGTAGTTATTTGTATAAGCGATGTTACGACTCATACGATGTGTTAACATCTGCTCTCAGTGAGGCTAAAGGAATGTAGGTCCATTCACGGAAGAAAAAAAAATTTTTGTCGCCAATAACAAAGCCGATACTTACACACCGCGATTCCCTTCCGAAAATTTTCGTGTAGTGGGCTAGAAATTCGCTACAGATCTAAAAATTCTTTACTGGTGAAAAAATTGCGTTATAGTCTTTTCGCGTAAGTCGGATTGCGTTGTAGCGGGAGTCGACTGTACTGTTATTATTACCATAGCAATAATTAAATAACTACTACTACTGCTGCTGCTGCACTAGAGAGCACTAAAGAGCACTAGAGTACAGAGCCAGAAATAATAATCCCAAATAATAATCCACTGAGTATTAAAAAAAAAGAAAAATTAAAGCCTTTATGCTCATCATGACAGAATGAATCATCCGAATTTCATTAAGAACGTTTTCCCAAATCACTTAAAACAGAACCTGAAAATTCATTTTGCATTATTTTCTGGCATTTATCTATCTTTGTAAAACTTCTTGCTTTGAATCTCTGAAAGACAGAAAAGTCTAGAAACTGGAATGTTATATTCAGTCCCCAGCTTCCATTTCCAATTAAGTACATTATTAAACAAGACCTCAAGGGCAAACAAACTTAATTGATAAGTCTAGAGTAGCGCTTGACAGTTCAATTTTACCTTAAACACGTTCCCTCGGAGATGGTTTCCAACTTTCGTAGTTTACAATTGCATTGAGGTACAGTAAATTTATTTTCATCCTAACTAGTTTTCTGTAGTAGTATACAGCTTACCGAAAATAATTAAAAACTTCTTTTGTATACCTTCTGTAACTATCTGAATATAGCTTAAATAAATTACTCATTGGATGCACGATCAGAGGTACACTTTAATTGGGTTCATAAAGCAGGTGTGTGCCCACTATGGCGCAGACTGCGCCCACTGGGATTTTAAGGGGGAGGGGGTGTTATAAGAGGTATTTTTCAGTTCTTTTGGGGAGGGGAGCGTACTCATTTTGTAAAGGAACTCCGTAGCATTTGAGGAGATGCGCAATTTCTCTTGGGATGTTTGTACCCCTGCATGGAGGAAAATTTATGAAAAAAAAAAAACTTGTGAGCAAAAATACATTTAAGTTAACACAGAACATATTTAGTGGACCAGTCCTACTGCTTGCAGACCAGTGTACGCATATGTGATCGCGTGGGTGTAAAATAAATATATTCATCTATTATGTATTTCGAGAGTATCTTATAAATTTCGATTTCACTTCACATTCCCTTCAGAAAAATTGGGATAATGTTTCTTAATGTATTGAAAACAAAACAATTGTAGTTCTCAAGATCATTTGTTAATGGGGTTATTTCCTTCAGTCAAAAGTAGTACTTTTTGTCACTGAAATTTATAGAATAAGCAAAAAATAATAATATGGATCCATAAAATACTTTCATTTTCGCACCAGTAATTTTTTTAATTAATTTTTAAAATGTCCTATTTTTCAAACAATGCGTGATCTTGATGACGTCACAAATGATGCACTTTGCTGCATCTTTCTACCGCGATTCCACGTTATGATAATCAAAAAGCGAATTAAAATTGCGCTCTACGCTTGCTACCAACCATATCGTTGCCAATACACGTGAATAAAGATGCGAATTAAATATTTTGCTATGTGAATGGCAACACAGAATGGCATTTCATCGTTTGAGATGTCATCGGATAGAAGCATAAACATTGACAGCGAGCCGATTTAAGTAATTTTTTAAAAATAGTAAACTCAAACAGATTATTTCAAAAATGGTCAGATCCTATGTTTTTAAGCATGTTCTTTCAGAAAAAAATACTTTTAAGATTTTGGAAACGACCCCATTATGACAACGTGATTTTCTACTACGAATTTCTACTAAACACGTAATCACCTCTTTAGTAGAAATGAACATTTTATATTGACACGTAATTATTAGAAATGAAAATATTTCTACCACGTAAAACTTATTTTCAATCTATTCAATTCTGATTGTATTTCCTATACTTTTTTAAAAAATAGTTTATTCACTCGCTTTATAATAGCGAGATCCAGTTTCACTGAAAATTCAATTGGATATCTTGATGGCAGCAACTATTCTCGCAACAGAAAAGCTAGAAGTACGGATTTTAAAAGTATATGCAGAATTTATTCCGGACCAGAAATGTTCATTTACAAAGGATTTGCTAACCATAGGGAAAGGAGCTTACGATTTCCTTTTAAGTCTTGTTCGTTCCTTGATCCACATGTTAATCTTGGCAAAACTTTCTAACTGTTTCTAAGTCCCAGACAGTAAGTTTTAATAGTAGCAATGGAATAAAGAGAAGTATAATTCAAACCTTAGTGCGTTAGTAAGAGAGTATCTAATAGTATTTAAAGATATTGTTTTTATTTGTTTTAAATTAAGAGGGAGGGCCCAAAAATAACCGGATTTTTGTTCTAAAATATTTATTTTCTAGTTTATTCACAAAATTTCTTTAGTTTCCTTCAAAGTGTTCACCCTTAAATGCAATACACTCGTTAATTCTTTTTTTCCACTGTTAGAAGTTCCCCTGGAACTCTTAAATTTTGACCATGTCCAGTGCCCGTTGCGAAGCAGTTTTTATAGCCTCTACATCATCAAAACGTTCCATTTTCAGATTTTTTTCCTCCTTGGGAACAGAAAAAGATCACAGGGGGCTAAGTCTTGCGAATACGGGGGTCGAAGAACGACTGGCCACTCCTGAGAGGCCAAATAGCGGTTAATAGTGAAGGCTGTGTGTACGGGAGCGTTATCATGGTGAAGGAAACATTCTTCCGATCGCCCTTGCGAGCTTCAACTCACTCTTGTTTCTTCTAAAGTTTCGCCAATCGTAAAACGACGACTCTTGTTGATTTTTTGGGGGATTTTTTCAACGTTTTCATCATTCTGGGTCGTTGAAGGGCGCTCAGAGCGCGCATGATCTCCAACATTCATGCTACCACGTTTAAAGCGTCCGAACCACTCAAAAGCTTGTGTACGGCTCATAGCATCGTTCTTGAAAGCTTAATAAGGTAAGCTATTCCGTTGCCAACTTTTCAAGCAGGAAGCAAAATTTCAAGCTTACAGTTTGTTCTTTTAAATGTGCCATAATGAGTTCGCAGGCGGAAAGCAACAACACCTGAGAAAAATAACACTACAATCAGACGTTATCAACTAAACTGACACCTCTTGCACAACTGGTTTGTGAAAGTCTCTACTTGAGCCATCTAGCTAGAGAATACTCGACTACATCTAGGATTGGCATCGCATCATTAGTTCGGTTTCTTTTGGGTACCCCCTCGTTTGTTTGATAACACTGAGAATTTTTAATAAATTAATGCAGTGTGGCATGCACACTAGAAAGGGTAAATGCATTAAAAAGTTTCGACTCCCTGTCAAAATTGGCTATTTTTTTTTTACTGTTTCTGAGTTATAAAAATATAATTTAATAGTATCTGTGGAATAAAAAGGAGTAAATTTAAAAAATGAGTACATTGATAAGGAGTATCAATATTATTCAAATGTGTTTATATTTATTTTAAAGTATGCTCTGGCAACACTAAGAAGAAATTAATATAATGTATCATGTACACAGCATCATACAGATCAATTTTTGCTTGATTCTGCTGACTTCGTGAGATATGGCAGTCACAAGTAACGAGACTATGTTGCACCCTTCTTTGAGATACTGACACCGAAATTGAATGAATGCCTGTACCTTTTAAGATCTACCTGTGTACCAGTTTTTGTTTAATTCCGACTGTTACTGCGTGCGATATAGCAGTCACGCATGACGAATGAAACGTTCAATTGCTCCACCCCTCCCCCCTTGAGAAATTGTTGCCAAAGCCAAATGCATACCTATTCACAAAGTGGTACAGATATGTATCAAATTTCGTTTGAATTCGTGCAGTACTTTTTGCTCTAGAGCAGCCAAAAAATGCCGATCACACGCATACATACAGAATGACAGGACATTTTCTAAAAATGATCAAAATGGATGCAACACACTTGAAAACTAGCAAATTAGTTGAAATTCAAAAATGTTCACAAATTCAATACTTTCTTAGAAGAAAATGAGTAAGTGAAAGGAAAGAAAGTAAAAGTTGGATATCTGCTGAACACCGATAATACTTACAAACAAGACAGAGTAATTACAGACGTTAATAAAATATTGATGTTTTTTTATATTAAAAAACGATAGTTTGTTTCAAGTAAAAATCTGGTACAAAAGACAAAAAAAAAATCGTTTGTGTCCGTAAAAAAGCAGTATAAGAAACTTATGAGATATTCCTACTAATACCAAAACTTGGAAAGCTCCATACCATCACAGATCAAGTAATTATTTTTGCTACTATAAAGGCAATAACGAGAAGGGTTTTATATGCATCTTGCTCACTCTAAATCCCTTTGTACTTATGTTTTCGTTTTTTTTTTTTTTTTCCCACAAATTCCATTTAGTTTTCGTTGTAGCAATTTCAGATCTCTCGTGCCAAAAAAAAAGAATATGAATAGGAATAAAACCGAAAAGGAGAAGAACAGAAACATAAAATGTGTGTTTTTCGACTTTGAAAGGTCTATTCTCGACATTTTGCATACATTATAAAAGTAAGGGGGAGACTAAAAATTAAATTTAAAAAAAAAGAAGAAAAATCATGGTCCTCATTAGATATTTTTAATATTTCAATATTCAAAAACTGTGGTACGTTCTTTATAATTTCTAAACAATCAACATCCTATACCTCCATGTTCTTAGGTCAAACATTTATTCTTTCTGTATATAAGCAGAATATATCAATTTTATTACGCGTTTATTATTTTTTACTCTATTTTTCTTCTTTTGAAAAATAAACATTTGCTTAAACTTAATCTTTTCATAAACTATTTTAAATTCATCGAGCATTTTTCATTTTTTTAAAAGAAGAACTTAATAGACCAATATTTTATCGGCTTTAATTTTTGCGTGTTTGCTTTACTTTACAAAAAAGTATCATAAAGCGCATTATTTTAATTAGCTGCATTTTTCTAAATTTATTACGTCATAATTCTTTCATATTGCCCGCTTGAAAAATGAATTTCGAAATACAGAAGCATATCATCAGGGTGCAAACTCCTGTCTTAGAAGTCAATTCTTCTCAAAACACTCATTAGTTTTGTAGAATATGCAACAATCATTTGGAAAACCCATCTTAACAAAAACCTTTTGTTAATCCATGAACTTAGAACTCATATTCAACTGGTTATGTAAAACCTGCAATACACCAGTGACGGATACTACTTAATGATATTTTGAAACAATTTTAAATAATGCATTCGAGAAAGACTTAATACTCTGGCATGCCTGGTCAACATTGTGAAAGAAAAGAAGCGCTTCGGCAGACAGTTTCAATCCTTAAAAGATTCTTGAGCTTGTATAAAGTATGAATAAATTAACTTGTTTTAGTAATACTCTATCAGCCATTACATTTGATGTACCATAAATAAAAAGACATTACAGAATTTTACTTATTTTACATATACTGAGCTCTGTAACGAAGACATTATTAAATGTGTTGGTGGGTATCAAGCTCTCTCAGAGCTGACACTTCTGACTGCAATAGATGTATTTCTCAAAGCAATAGTTATTATTGTCCGGATCGGTATCCTCTCAACAGAGTTTGAATTATAAAAATGAGTATTGCACTATATGCGGTTTCAATTTTATGTCAAATTTTATCAGTTATAGATGTATTATCGACGAACGGTGGCAGGCACAATATAGGGAAGGGTGACCCAAAGGGGGTAGGTTTTCGAAGAATGCTCGAAAATTGTAGTTTTTGGACTCTTACCGCAACAATTTCGAATTTATTTCCTAGTAGGGTTCTTGAAATTCAAAATAAAAAGTGATTTTTGTATTATTTCAAACGCAATATTTATTTATTATCAAACTTTACGAACATTTGAAAAATCCGCTTTGCTCTAGCAGGAAGCCCAAAGCCGATAACTTAACTAATTGTGATTTGGTACATTTGCCAATCAAATATGAAGTTATAAATGATTAAAATAGTTGACTAGCTACCTACCATAATAAAAATATATATAAAACAGTTGTACTTATCCAATTTAAAGTCAGCAGATTTGTTTATAAAACCTAAAGAACTAAAAGATTAAATTAATAGACTAATTAATTCACATCCTAAAATATAACTTTTTAAAGTTATAGTTATCCTATGGAAATAGAAGATCTAAGTCAGCATACGTCAGGATTAATTCATATATTTATTTATAATTATAAATAATTACTATCAGTACCAGCACAGCGATGCCCATGCTAAAAATTTAATAGAAGTCCGTTGTATAAAAAAAAAATTGACGCCTCCTCCCCCTCTGACCCTCTGAAGAAAAATGATCATTTTTCCTTGCATAAAATGCGTACACACCTTTTCAAAAGTCCGTAGAAGGAAGCATCACATGACTTCCTTTTACGCCAATTTTACTCCAATTTGATGTCATTTTCCCATTATTGGCAATTTTAATGTAATTCAATAGTTTACTCTCTAAATATCACCAACAATGGCCAAATCGAAACCAGATTTAAAAAGGAAAATCGCCAAGTTTGTCACAAAGTTGGCGACAAAACTTAGCGACCAAAAGACTGGCAATATATTGAAAAGTGTCCGCCAAATTTTCGGTTGATATATCGCCAAGTGTCAGAAAAATTATAACACCACTTGAGTTTACATCGATCAATGATTTCCCCCCCCCCAAAAAAAAGGTGTAAAAGACCCCCTTAGGAACATCCGAATGCAACCAAAAGAGAAGGTGCACAACTAGACCCCATTAGGAGTCCACGTACCAAATTTCAACTTTCTAGGATATGCCGTTTTCGAGTTATGCGAGACACATACTCACATACGTACATACACACATTCACACAACGCACATACATACGTACATACGGACGTCACGAGAAATCTCGTTGTAATTAACTCGGGGATCGTCAAAATGGGTATTTCTGGTGTCTGTACCATCCTAGGCATATATAAACGTGTCTTCGGGTCGGAAAAAAAACTCAGCATTCATTCGGGGGTGAGCAAAATGGAAATTAAGGCCGATTTTTTAATGAAAATTTTTTTCGAATACAATACTTTTCCTTTTTTGTAAAAAGAATTAAAAACCGCTTAAGTTTCTTTGGAATTTAAAACTTTTCGTCAAATCAATAAATTAGATTTATAGTTGCTTTAAAACTCTATTTAGCGAGTGAATCGGTTTTTATTGCAATTTAAAATATTTCGCCAAATAAACAAAAAAGGCATCAAATATCTTTTAAACGTAAAAATAGTTCCGCAACTCTATTGTTTATCGCCAAACTCGCCCAACAACCACGCTATCATAATCCATCCGTCTAACGGAAAAAAAAACTTCCAGTGGAACATTCAAAAATCATCGTCAGAAAAAAAGAAGTACATTTTCCAGTATATTTCACTCGAATAAAAACAAATCAAAAGTTTCTTTTCTTTCAAAACAAATCGCCAAAACAATGAATTACATTTACGGTTGCTTTAAAACAATAATCCTAGACTGAATTGCTCAGCGCCTAACGCGCCAAGCGACCACGCTACCGGAACCCAGCCCTTTTGCGACTGAAGTGGATGTTTTTTCTTCGGCAATATTAAATGTTTCGCCAAACAAACAAAAAATTATAAAATCACATTAACAGTGGCTTTCAAATCTTTACATATTAAGAGCTGCGTTGCTCGGCTTCGCCCGGTCTACCTTGAGGATAAAAACTGTGTCAGGTGACATATAATCAACAATTAGACTTAAATAAGAGAAAAAAAACACCATGCAAAATTACCCTTCCAAACAACGACGACAGATATTAAAATACTTTTATGAAATTAAAATGCGAAAGATGGATTGAAAAAGCGTAGGCATAGAAACACGAAATAAAATAAGTTTAAGAAATTAAATGCAAAATAAGGAAAAAAACAATGGATTGAAAAAGCGTAACCGTGGAAACGCGAAAATAAAATGGTTGACAACCTGTATCAAAATGACATTTTTCGAATTTGATTTAAAAACGCTTATAACTTTTTTTTCCTTTGAAGATAGAAGCTCATTTTTTCGACCAAAAGTCGAGAGAGATCTAGAGTAAAAAAATGTCACTTTTTCCAATGGTGTAAAAAGGAAAACTGTGGGACAATTCCTTCACTTTTTATTGATAGATTTAATGAAGAAAGTAGTGCCTAAATTTCAGCTAGGGTACATTTATCTCTATTATCACTAAATCAGAAGTCAATTAAAGATCGATCTTTAAATACCTTTCAGGGAACTCACGTTAACTATATGAACTTTTTTTCTTACAGCAAAATGAGAAAGATCTTGGTTTAAGTCTTCTTGAAAAGGACTAAGAGTCGAGCTGTTTGATAAAAATTACTGCTTACATTAATCGTGTGATTGCTGAAGAATTTTCTCGTAGTTATAAGTGCGGAGTAAACTACGTATATCGAAAAATAATAGAAGTGTCTATTTTCAATATACGCATTTACTCTTAATTTTTTACACAAAAAGTAATTTTTAACAAAACAAATATTATTAAGCTCACTCACTACAAGACAAATTATCTGAATAAATTTCACAAATTCCTTACTTACCATATAGCGCAAATTAAGTTGTATGGTTAAGTTCCGGTTTTTTTTTTTTTTTTTTTTTTTTTTTTTTTTTTTTTTTTTTTTTTTTTGCTTCTTAAACCTCACACTGCCAAACTTTCACCCACGAAAATTTTTTATGGTAATTAATATTTCATACTTCCTGTGGTATTTTTGGGTTGCTAGCTTTTTTAGACAATAAAGCACGAAGTAAATTGTAGTCGATGTAGTATGAAAATTACAGCAACAAACAATGGCGTGATCACACTTCTATGCATTTTTGACTCAACACAAAAGAGAGATGGCTCTTCGTCAGACTCAAATGGTAAAGAAACTAAACATCAGAAACAAATATTTTAGACGCTCGTATATGGTCCATGTAATGTTTTCATCAAGTTTAATCAATCTTTCCGATTAAAATCTTTTCAGGAAACGAGCGCTTTCAAATTCTTCCATCTGAGAATATTATATTCAGAAGTAGAGATTTATCAGCATGGCTTCAGGACTATCACCTATCTTTGTGAATGGAAGCGCTATAACCGGCACTGTACAATGACAGACGAAATTATTTAAATGTAAAATGTGTCGAGAAGTATGCAAATATTTTCAAGCTAAGAGGATCAAATGTGCGAGAGACAAATTAATTAAAAAGGAGCAAAATTTGCTTGAAACCGCTTGAGCATGAAACTTCATTAGAAACAGGCATGTTAAAACTCTGCCATTACAAAAAATTTCTCGCGAACACCCAGGGGTTCGCGAACCACCGGTTGGGAACCGCTGGACGGAAGTCGTTTCCGGAAGGTAGGTCATATGTCCTTTTTGTACCTGAATAAGGGGGTCTGCTGTGAATATTTCAAAATATGAGTAACCGAAAAGCTGCTCAGGTCACTTAAAAAGGGGGTTAAAACCCCTATGACCCCTCTCTCTGGATCCGTACCTATGCAGAAGAAATATATACTGTTTGGCGAATAATAATAAATTTTCATTACTTGTAAACACAAAAGATGAAGGAAGTCTTCAAAATTCAGTTATGCGTAAAACAAAATTGACCAGTTTATGAACCTCCCGTGCTTCCGTTGCCAAAAACGCCAAAGAAATTTGTTATCCTTCATCAATACCACTCAGAGTGATATCGATCTTAGGTTTTTCCTTCATCCCTTCTAAGTATGACCGTTCTTGCTCCAGTTTTCTTGTTACTCTTTCAGTTTTTTACCGTCACGCTTGGTTTTCAGACGAAAAATTCGAATTCCATTTTCAGACGCAACGCTATTTTTTTTCTTTACGAGAAAAAAGCTTGTTTTTTGTTTTTTCCTCCTTTTTGTGTTTTCTCTCAGCACATTTCTTTAAAAGTTAAGAATGGAGCTAAAAGGTTTCTGTTTCTTTTCAGTCATGGGTTACAGTTTTTGCCATAGGATTTTTCAGAAAAGCAAGTTTTCCGCTTTCAATTCTTAAGGGAAATAATATTTACTCCTGTACATTTTTATACCAAAGCACATCATTGAAAATATCAGAAGTTTGAGTAAAGTAAAAAGACATATTTTGTTATACAGTTTGTTGATTCTATTGTCATGTTCTGAAGAATAAAAATAAGAAATGTGTAAAAAAAACTATCACCAATTATTATTTAACGCTTTTTTGAGCAATCACGAATTGATTATTATCCTGACTTGATCAAATTTGGTGTTACTCTGATGTTTCAGGTCGTCATAGTTACGAATCTTCTGCGGCTTGATTTTATTCATATTTTTTTCCAGGGCTCAACCAGAACCCTCCCGCGTACAAGAAAACCATAAGTATGCAAACCTTAAATAAGGCATGACGTACCAGCAAAAGAATAAGTCAAAATCATAACTTGGTTATTTAGCTCTCTCAGTTCTCGTCAGCGCGTGCACCAATCTCAACCAAAGATTCGAATGTACGCCATTATTTTTTATTCCTTTCTTTCTTTTCATTCTACCAATCACTGACCGTATTGGCTGCATCTCAGTCATCAGTAAAATAGCAAGATTTTGAGTTCGGAAGGATGTCATAAGTGCTCTAGAATTATCTTTCACTTACCACAAATGCTTTTAACTACCATAATACGATTTAGTTTTTACCAATACTGTTCATTTCATCAACTAGTTTAAATCTGGAAATGTGATGAACGAGCAAAATATCTGTACCTCTATTGAAATAAGAGAGGAGCATGTCCATTTTAGTCCAAGATCACATTAGTTAGGAAGTCAGCGCATTAAAGACAAAGAACACCAAAGTGCAATTTTTCATTATTACAGAAATATTGAACACTTTAATAATAGTACTGCAGATTGGCAGTCATTGGAAACAATTTCCATGTAAAAAAGATTTAGAGAAATTATTGTTAATGGTCAGACAAAATATTAATTCGTACGTACAAATCTCCAATTTTAAACTACTCTTACTTTAAACGTTAAGTCATATTTAAAAATAGAAAACGTTGTTTTACAGTAACTCTGACTGTACCTTGACTGATGTAACGTTTAAATTGTATACTCGGTTAATAAGTGTACTTCGTGAAATTGAATAGCCAACTTGGTTCAAATAACTGGTACTCTGCAAGCATTTGTAGAAGCCCATGATGAATCCAGTGTTTATTTTAGGGGGGGGGGTGCTGCTTTTATTGAAGAAGATAAAATAATTAAGATACATAATTTATCAACTGTAATATGAAAAAATAATTAATTAAATAAATATCATTAAAGTGATAAATAAGCAAACACTAATCAAAAATTAGAATTCAGAGGAATATTTCAACATAAAATTATGGAAAACATTATTATAAACAACAAAGGTGATGTTTGAATTTTAAAAATAAATGAACTCAATTCAAATGTCAAAACCTTGATCCCATTCCTGTTTCCAATACTAATAACACTTTCTAAATGACAGGTTATAAACGACAAAGTTATTTATTTTTGATCATTACCTCCCTACTGTTTCAAAACAATATTTATGTAAAACAGAATCTTATGTTTACATCAAAAACTTTGTTAATCAAATCAGAAGAATACGAAGCTCAAAATATGTTTAGGGAAAAAATTCTGAGTCATAAAATTGCACATTAAACGTGGCATGAAATAATGAACTGCGTTTGCAAAGAGAATTTCTTCCATAAAAGTTTTCCGCTACACTTGTTGAGAAACAATGACAAGACTATCTCAGAACTAGATGTAGCTTTATCTAAATAGGAATTTTCGAAACAAAATTGGTAGTATTCAGGAAGCCGGGGCATTTTTATAAATTATTCACTCTTGCTTCGGTATTAGGTTTTGAATTTAACTGGAAAACAAAATGGTTTGAGTCTAAAGAATAGAATCATAATATCGCTACGGAGATTTGAACCTTATATTTTATGTCAGTTTATTCTGAGTTATTGTCAGCATGTTTGGAATTTTATTTATTGCATGAGAATAATTCGTTATTCTCCTTTAAACAAAATTTGCTCGCGAAATAAATAAATTTGCGCACTTTAAAAAATGTATAAGACATTAATTTACAGAAAATTTCAAATTTTGCTTTTTTTTTCTTTTTAATCTGTGTGTGCATAAATTTGTTTTTCTTGAAGTTGTTGCATTCTTTGGATTTTTTTCCTTTTGTTTTTGTGTTTTTACTCATTTTTACGTATTTTATTTATTTTTATCTTTTTTCACACGGTCTTCAAATTCTTTATCCTCTTCTAGCGGAGTGTTGGAGCGTTAAAGATAAAACGAAATATTCGTACGGATAGGCAATCCAGATTTAAGTAGTGGTGTACTCCATATACGCCGTATACTCTCAAACATTTTTTTAGGCATATAAAGTATACCCTCAAGCTAAATAATTTTCATACTATGACATATTATGTATATGATCGCATACACATATTGTGCGTAATGGATTACTGGTAGTATACCCTCAGAAAATTTGATGGGAACATTACTGGAGTTAAGACATTTCAAGATGCAAAATTAGTTCTGAAAAGCAATAACTGTAAGTAAACGAATTTCTTAAGCATTTGTACGAAAGTTGAAATAAAAATTGCGCTGAAAAATTTAGCATGCAAAAGCTCAAAATGTTAACTGTGATTCAGCCCCTCAACAGCTAAGTTTAGCACAAGGTAATGAATAAAATCAAATTCCAAAATATACCATGTCGCAAATCAGTGGCATGCCTAGCACGAGTCCCGAGGCCATAATTTGTTTTATCCCCCTCCCCCCCCCCCCCGACAAAATAAAAACAGGAAAATCGTTCAATTTTCAGAAACAACTAGTTTTTATTTGTGTGGTATAAATCTAACATTGAGTAATGCGTAGTACTTACCGGCGTCTTGAACAAATGAAAGTAATCCGAAAAACGCTCAAATGCATTTTACTGTATTAATTAATCTTCCTCTAATAATTGAAAAAGTTCTCGCATTCTGGTTATCACGTTGAAATAAGCTATGAAAGTTTAGTTTTCGTAGTTATTTATGTGTTAAAACAAATAAAATACCTTGCGCAATTTTTGCAGTAAATACCACTCGTGTATTCTTCACTTGCATCGTATTCCTCGTGGATTCACAGTTCTCAAGAAATCCGATTTTAGACCGAGAAAAAGTCAACTAAAGATACACATAATGAATTCAAAAAATGGATAAGTTAATAATGGCGTCGCTTCCGTCTTCAAATTTTTCTGCCGACCTGTTTTGCTTGTGCGCACCCAACCACGCAACTTCCGTTTAGGTTTCTAAGACTAAGTCCAATTTTTCAGAAACGTTTCCAAGATATTGTGTAAAGTTCTTTTAAACGAAGATTTCTGGTATTTTAAAAAAAGTAACTCTTCATTTTAAAAATGTTTCTGACCGATAGCTACCGGTCCAGGTATGCGGAAAGCAGCCAATGAAATTGCACCGTTTAAAACATCTGTTGAAAAATATTTAATTTTGTCAAATTATTTTTTAAAATGTTTAAATCCTATGTTTTTAAGCATGCTGTTTGGGGAAAAAATGCTTTAAAATTTTCGAAAACAACCCAATTGATGAAAATTTAAATTTTTTATATGCATTTCCGATTTTTCGCCTCAGTGCTTTTGGGAAAATTTCACTAACATGCCTTACTTTTTTAGAATATTCACGAACAAGGCAAGCAGGCTAACTTACATCAACTTACAGAAATACTACAACCGTTTTTCCTATGGATTATTCCAGAAATATCATCAGCGTCCTTTTCTTTTCATTTTGTTGAAAATAGTTTTCACTGTTTTTTGGTTTTTGTTTTTTCATCTCATTGATTGAATTCCTACGCTTCACTAACAATCCCACAATATTGATCCATCTCCATAGTTTTCAGACAATGATGTTTTGACTCTTGGAATGTTAACTGCAATTATTTAGAATGGTTGAAATCCATAGATTCGAGACTGGAATCCGAACAAACTGCAGCATTCCAATCAATCGCAATGGAATTTCTGAAAACATTCTACCTAATATTAAAAGATATTTCCATTTAGGACAGGATGAAAATGCGTTTCTTCATAACTGAAGCACAATACATTCGAATCAGAAAATAACTTTTAAACAATGACATAGATACTTCATCAAAACAAAATTAATAAAGAAGCTCTCTAAACTTTTGTTGAAAATTTCTTCAACAAAAAAAGATTTTTCTAAGAAAATGCATGGTTTTCACAGTCAAAACATGCATTGTTATTTTTTAACATATTTGAAGTTAAATGAATTAACTACCAACGTTTTAATGCACAAAATTGCAAATTACTGCAGAAACGTGTTTCGGGATTACAGTCAGAGTAAAGACTTTTCATCTAAATCCTCGGATGACTTTTCATCCAAAAAGCTCACACTTCTTTGCATTGAAAAAGGGGTTCCTTGTAACCCCGAAACACGTGTCTGCAGTAATTTGCAATTTTTGTGAATTAAAAGGTTGGTAATTAATTCATTTAATTTTCAAGCACGAAGGTATTTATTTCCTATTTTGAAGATATTCAAATACAAAAAGACACATTTTAACTTGCTTTTTAATGTTTATGAATTGTTTTGTAAATGTACGCCTTATCTCAGCAGCGTAGGTGTAGGGGAATGTTGGGCAAAGTGAAATGTCGAAATACTTACTTTATTTTTTGGAAATTTTTCAACCATGTAGTAAGACACGTATACTATTCCAGTAAGGAAAAAGTTACCTCGGTCTATCGAAGCATGTTTAAAAAGGCAATTTTGTAAAATGGATCCTTGTTTTCTAATGATTTGTTAATGGTCAAAAATTATTTTTGTTATTATTGAATGATTAAATTTTTGTTTTTAATATTTTAAATATTAAGTGATTGCTACTAATATTCAGTGCAATATTTATTTAGTTAATATTTAGCTTATTTTTATTTTTAATGTTTTGTACGATTTGTCAAGTGCATGTGGGGGACAAAGTGAATAGGGTAAAGTGAAATCTTCCATTTCATTTATACATTCCATCATTTATTAAACCACTTGAGTATTCCTTTATTAATTAAGAAACTAACGTTCCTCCATTTAATAATTCACTCATTTAGGGGAGGGTGGCTAAAAGCGGGTAGGCCTTCGTATGCCCCCCCCCCTCATGGTGTGTAAGCGACGATGCATACGTATGTCGTGTTTACATGAACACCCCAGTGTTTTAATCAGTCCCAGCGAAGCAGCAGTGAAGCGGCATGGTGCAATCAGGTTTCAAATTTAAAAAAAAAAATGATACATTTCCAAAAAAAATTAAGTTATTAAACTTGTGATTAGTCAAAGGCCAGCTTATTTTTTTTAATCTCAATAATATTACGTTATTCTGACACCATCCACATACGAACTACGATAGTCATTTCGTTCGTTACTTTTTTTAATTTAAGCGTGTTGACTTAGATCTTCTATTTCAATAGCATAAGTATAACTTTAAAAAGTTATTTTTTTAGGATCGCAATTAATTAGTCTTTTAATTTAATCAGTTAGTTCTTTATGTTTTATAAACAAATGGCGTTGACTTTAAATTGGATAAGCACTACTTTTCTATACATTTTTTATAGGTAAATGTACCAAATCACAATTAGTTAAGCTTACCCTCTTGAAGCTCCCTGGTAGGGCAAAGCGGATTTTTCAAATGTTTGTAAAGTTTGATAATAAATAAATATTGAATTAGAAATAATACAAAAATCGCTTTTTATTTCGAAGTTCAAGAGCCCTGCTAGAAAATAAAACCAAATTTGTTGCGATAAAAGTCCGAAAACTACAAATTTCGAGAGCTCTTCGAAAATCTACCAGCTTTGGGCCACCCTCCTATATACCTCCATTCACACTCACCTATATTCTTATTCATCATTCACTATTTTATTCACTCATTGATATTTTCTCATATACGACCACTAATCAATTAATTTATCCACGCATTATTTATTCATTTATTCATTATTTTTTATTTATTCATTATTTTTTATTTACTCATTCATTTGATAAAAATATCATTAAAAATCAATTAAAAAATATGTTATCAGAAAAATATTTTGATTTTCACTTTACCCCATGAAAAATAAGAGCGGAAAAATTCTTTTTTTTTTTTGGTTCAAATTGACTGTCAAAACTATAAAATAATGTTTTAAGACAAGTTTTATTATAAAATAGGGTAGACCGGGGCACGTTTACTAGGATTTTTTTCAATGAATTTTCTAATTTTTATGTTTGAACCTAGGAAATTTTAAACATTGTGGTTATATAAAGCAGTTAATGAAGTCAAAATTTGTACATTCAGTTGTTACTCCGCTTGTATTTTTAACCGTAAAAAAAATGAATTTTTGAGTCCAAATCAGTTGCGTCAACTTGCCCCGAACATAGAGCACGTTTACGGGTAGTAAAAATGATACCAAGAAGTAAGTGATATAGATATTTAACAAAATTTAAATGTTTTATTTTTCTCTTAAAACAGTTTAAAAATAAAAAAAAATCACAAATAATTAATTGAAGAACATTTTATAGGCTAAATTAAAATCATAGGATTTACTGATAATTAAAACAGAAAGTATTTAGTCATCCTTTTCATCACTTTTTGATTTTACTAACAAGAATAACATATTTCTTTTCCCATACTTGTCATGGGACAACGTTTTAACATCTAAGACATTGAACACTGTCTTGTCCTTTTTCGACTGGTTGTGTGCTTTCAAACAATAGATGCAAGCACAATTTTCTACTTCGTGAACATAATCTTTCGTTAATTTCCTTTTTACAGAGTGTACTAACTTTTTCCCTGTCGCAGGTTTTGGTTTCATACTTTTTTCTTTATATCTTCTATGTCTGCTTCAATAGAAACTTGTAAATTTGAAAGTAATTTCTTTTCTTTTTTTTTTTTTTTTTTTTTTTTTTTTTGTTCTGCCCATTTTTTTTTTCTTTGTAGCTTCTAACTAGTTTTGTCTGAGGGCTTCTTTGATCGGAGTATCAGTTAGGGAGAAAAAAAGAAGATGCTCACAATCCTTTCCTGGTTCCAAAGCTTTGATCCTATTTTTTCAAATGGTCTCAGATGAGGTAGTTCAACTGTGACGATGTGGAAGGCCTAGTGGGAGAAACACTTGGATTATCGATAAGCCTTTTCATTATTTTGACATTTAACGTGGTTCTGTTAGTGTTTTGAACCATATAGTGTCTTACCATCTTTAAAATAAAGAATATGTATTACAGGGTGAATAGTGTATAAAGTTAAAGCTGAACAAGCATGAAGACAACACTATCTGATTGTTAGCTATGAGATACGAATCTGTTACTTAATTAAAACTTAATGGTGATTTTCAAAAATAAGTAACCTGAAAAAACTAGAAGTTTGAGACAGTACAGAGCAAAAACCGTGCCCGGGGCCCGTTTAGAAGCAAGATAGACTAGTAATGTGCCCCAATGAAAATACGTAAACGTGCCCCGTCGGCAAGTTTGGATTTTTTTTTAACGTGCAACAAAATTTAATAACTTTTCTGTCCACGTAAATACAATTCTCAAAAAAAGGATAAAATTCTGCTATTTTTTACATATTTATTTTTTTAACGAAGTATTATTTATTCACAATAAGCTTTAAAACGTTCAACACAAAATTTACTCGACTCGGTAGAAAACAGATTTTTCTATCCACATGCTAAACCGAAGTTCGACTGATGCTCAAAATCTTGTGAGAATATTTGCTAGGGAGTAGCATCAATTTGGTATGACTGTTGGCTCTCCATTTATAAATCGTTTTGAAAAAAGGGCATTGCGTAAACGTGCCCCATGCGTAAACGTGCCCCAGTCTACCCTACATCGTATTTTCTTCATTTTCTGTAACTTTCAAAACAACATTTCAATTTGCTCATTATAAGAAAGGTAAGCTACCTTGACTCTTTCACTTTGCCCCACATTCCCTTACTTATGCAAAAATAATGTCAGAGAAGTATCGTAAACTAAATAAGTTGATTTTGTGCCCTTCAATAAATAATTAATCCTACGAACAATAAAAGAGGAACGTGATGTTCTCAACTCCAACTTTCTTACTCTAAAGAATTACATGAAGTAAGATCAGTATGTACGTTATGTTCAGTAATGTTTTTTCAGAAAACAACTGGAGGTAAAGAAAATGAAGCAGAGGTTTTCTCATCTACATAAAAAAAACCCGTAAAACTTTACATTAGTTCTCAAGGATTAGTTGTGTTTTGTGTCAGAAAACGAGTCTGCTGAACTTAACACAGTTAAAGTTTCTTTCAAAACCTGCATTTCTGGGGTAAAATGAAGCAAAAAATAAAGTGATTCATTGCTTAAAGTGCGCCAGCAGTTTTTATGCTATGCTTCATCATTGCCAAGCAGAAAAAAGACATCCAGTGCACATAAATGCAGCAATTAAAGTTTTAATTTTTTTTTTAACTTACACCCATAATGAAACCCATTTTTTCAACAAAAAAAAGCTTTTTAATTAAAAAAAAGATAGAGAAAATTTCGTAAAGTTAAAATGTTCTATATTTTTAGTAGAATACCCAAGTTTAGTAGTTGCTGAATACCCAAAAATACCTAAACGTCGACTACCGAACTCTAAAATAACAAAACTCTCTCAATTACCAAAAGTTGTTGTAAATGAGTTATACGTTTTTACCTCATACGATATGTGATCCGATTGAACATCTATTACTCAGTGCCTGATTACCGCACAGGCCAACTAGGCCTAGGCCCGAGGCCCCATCTTTCTAAAGGGTCCTAGTTTTTCTTAAGACTTATGTGTGCCATTAAAAATAATACAAACAAGGAACATTAGATGTATTTTTTTGAAAAATAAAGAGTAATTAATTGGGGGAAAAAGCTACCTTAAAGGGACTTTTTTATAAATTATACCAGTAGCAGATTTACAATGTCTCAATTGCTAAGTTCTCCCCCCTCCCTCCTCAACGCTTTCAATCATAGGAGTCCCGATTCATAAAAGCACATGATGCATGGTAAATAATCAACCTAGTTCCATGACAGATTAAAAGGCTTCCAAAAATGTGTTCCAATCATCCATCAAACCTCTGACTCAGCTACTAAATTCTGCCATAGAGTCTTCAAGGGACCTCCAAATTATTGTAGGCCTTGGGCCTCACTTTTAGTTATTCGGGCCCTGCTATTATTTAATACATGATTGAATGGTACAAAATATATAGTTTAATGGTACAAAATATATAGTTTAATTATACAAAATATATATTTATATAGTTTGCTTTCAATTCAGAGCAGAAAACCTTCTGTGAAGCAAAATTACTTGAGTTCGTCGATTGCTATATAATCTTCACGCAGATAATAGCAAATTTTTAGCAAAATGTTTAGCAAAAAAAGCAATTTTTAGCAATAATAATAATAATAATAAACTTGTAAATTAACGTACCGTGGAACAACTGATGTTAACTTTCGCAAACAGCATTTGTCATTAAGTAGACATAGTGCTGAATCCAATGCTTCTCAAACTTTTTTACTTTGCGGCACACTTAAGAAATTTTTAGATCAACGGGACACAATGAACTTAATTTCGCAATGGTATTATAGAAATGTTTTTATCATTCACTGGTAAAAAGACGGGGAAGGAGGGGAGTTGGAGTTTTTGCATATGAATAAAACGATTATAACAAACGTAGTGTATTTAAATTTATTTAGAAAGCAGAAATATTTCGAATGTATTGAGGTTGATAATGAACAACAAAACTATAGCTATTAACAGAAAATTATACTTCATATGTTTCAAATCATTTCTGTCAAACATGTCATTAAAGTGCACACTGCAGTTAAACGATTTATCAAATAATGTTTTAAGAAAGAAGCAAGCAAGAAATTAAAACTAAGCACCTAACTTCCATTTGACACTAATTTTTGACGTTTGATGTTTGGCTCTATGCTGGAAAGAGCTACACGAAGTTCTTGATCCAGGCTCTTTAGAGATGATCTCTTACTGTTTTTTTTATTTTTATTTTTTATAAGTGCGAGGGCTGAGAGACTGAGTTCACAAATATATGTAGTTGAAAATGGTAGCAGCACATCAATAGCAAGACAAGAGACAGAGGGATACTCATTTTTAACCAGCAACCAAAATTCGTCCAGAGGCACTTCGCTCAACTTAAGTTTAAAAGTTCGGTCGCTCTTGAGGTCCATAAATTCTTCTCGCGCCTTCAGAGAAAGGTCTTTAACTGATGCATCCGCAGATAAAGAGAATGAATTGCGAATACAGTCAGACTGTTCCATGTTACTATTCTTGAAACAATGCTTAAACTTGTCCTGAAGTATGACTAAATGTTCTGCCACCACATTCAGCAGCTTTTCTTCCATGCCATGTTGACGGTCCGTTGGAACATGTCCAATGAGCCACGAATTACTTTTTCGCTCCACAGCTGAATTTTTGATTTGAACCCGTTTGGCTTGTCCATACATGCAACCCCAATACTCTCCTTGTCCTAGTATTTTCCGATTCAATTTGTTAAGGTTTTCAAAAATGTCAAGCCATGTGCGCTAGTTTTGCCAGCCAATATTTGTCTTGCAGTAAACTGGCGTACTGCATTTCGTTTTTTAAAATCAAAAACTGTCGTACCTCTTCCCTCAATTCAAAAATTCTTGATAGTACCTCACCATTTGAAAGTCAGCGAATCTCTACATGAAGAAATTGATCTGCCCCCCATTTCTTCACAAAGTATGGAGAAAAGGCGAGAATTGCGCGGCCTCTATTTTATGAAATTCACGATTTTCACGAATTCGGCCAAAGCTGACTTTAGCTCATCTGGTAAGTTCTGCCATGAGAGCTTCACGATGGATTAAACAGTGTATGGTTTTAATTTCTATTTTACTAAGTCTCAGAACCGAGCTTTGAGAAACTACGATAAAAGAAAATTAGTATCGGAACTCGAAAAGAGGAAAACCAAAGCTAAAGCTGGGACTGAAATTCCTGGGGGAGGGAACGATACACCCGTTTGCGAAAGATTTAGAAAAAATCTGTATAATTAGTTGATTTCGTGGAAACTGAAATCCGTTTTCAAAAACTGAAAGTAATAGGATCACAAGAAGTTTAAAAGAGGCGGGGCAGTAAATACCGCCTCTCCCCTTGTCGGGTATGTTTTATTGCACATGATCGAAAGGGTGAATTGAGAAGTTACAGAACGATACAAACGCTACTCGGTCGTAACTTTAAAATGAAATACGTCAAGTCTCTTTCTTTTTATATAACTTCGAAAATACCGCGGCACAACGGGTTTCTAGTCGCGGCGCACCAGTGTGCCGCGGCACACCGGTTGCGAAACCCTGGAATAGACCCCAATTTTCCAATGTTTTCAGTTCGGCAGTTTTAACTTCTTTCTTAAGTTTGCTAAAATAGCCTTTTCTTTCGCTTGCTTGTAAAAAAACTTTTTAGACTCAGATTTTTGGTGGTCACAGCAGCAAAATAAGAAACTGTATTTTAATCAAAAGATAAAGATAAGCATGAAGAATTTTTCGCCAAGAGTTTTTCATCCAGCACATTTTTGAAATGTTATACATAAATTCTCTTACGTGTTTTTCTTTAAGAGACGAGTAAACCATAAGTTTTTCAATGCTTCATCAAACTTCATTAGTAAGGTATCATTTTTGAGATTTTTTAAACGCTACTGGCGAAATATAGACAAACAGTTTCCTTTTTGGACAGTTTGTCGAAAAAATATACTGGAAAAACCGGATTTTTAAATTTCCGTTGTGGTTCTCTGGAATTTGAAAGCAGATTTCCGCTCTCATCGACGGAGACATAATAATAGTAAACATAATATCCCTGCCGGAAAGTTTGAATTTTCAACAATACAAATGCTACTATTCAAATTTTGCTTAAATTATCTATTTTGAGCAGTCTCAATGGTTTACAGATACTCTGAACTATGTTTCGTGTTGATATCTTAATTGGTTAATTTTTGAGCGTTTAATACCTTCTGCGGTAGGATTGTCTAACTTCCCAGTGAAACTAATAAATATATTAATAACAATAAGATTAATTATTTTACATGAAGGATGCTGATAACTTCTTGAAACTTCATACGTCCATTAAGCACACAGAACTAGAAAATATTATGAATTTTTAAGCCATCATTTCATTTAGTCGGTGAGAAACTCAATTCGGTATATTTCTGACAATATACAATGCGAATGCTTCGCGCAGGTCAGCTAGTAAATATTGCAATCCTAAACTATTGTGAAATATATGAAAGGACACATGGAAATACTTTTCAATTGTATCCAACAGCCTCTCAAATTTTAGTCTCGTAGAATCATAGGTAGCCAAAAAGCTAAGATGACAAATTTCACACAATTAATTAAGTAGGGTATCCCCAAAAAGTCGTTTGCATCTGGGGATTGCGATACCGGACCAAAAATTCCATAACGGTATTCGGTATTTTAAAAACGTAATACCGGAATACCGGTATTGATACCAGTGTTTGAAATTTCTCAAAAAGGGCTTAAAAATATATTGTTTCGTTGCCACACTTCATTATTTTATACAACAATTGTATTATTTATGAAAACGTATTGTGAACAAATATAAAATGAAGGAACAAATGTCATAATAAAAAATCAACAAAAGTAAGAAACATAATGCATTTATTGAATTGTCTAAGCCTGGAACTCATTTTAGTATACTCAACTTTCTTACAGTTGAAAGTACTCTTTCTGAATTCACGCAGGTCGGTGGTACTGAGACCGATGTGCGATTCACCTCCTTTAATTGTCTGGAAGTACTTCAACTTCAAATAATTCGGTCTCTTGCTTGTTGTTTTTGGATAATTCCTTTTGTGTGTGTGTGTGTTTCTCTTGCATTGTGTGTAATATTATTATTATTATTACTATTACTATTATTTAAATTTATAGCTAGTTGTAATTTCTTTCCGAGAGATGATACTTTCCCGATATTAACAGCATTTTCTCTTGAGCAGGAGAGGTTTGTGTCTGCTTTTTGTTAGCTCTTTGGTTTGAAATCCACGATAAACTTGACTAAATTTGATCTTGTTAGTTTCTTTTATTCGTTTTTGCGGGGGGGTTTTTTTTTTTTTTTTCAAAATTCTTTACAATTATAATTATGTAAATATGTGAAAGTATGTTTCAATGGATTAAGTTTTACCGCTATACAAAATTTCAAGACATTTTGTAATATCTAAACATTGTCTTTAAAGTATAAAGCTAAACAGTGAGACTGGACAACAAACCAATACTGGTGACAACAAATTACCATTTATTATGCTAACAAGAAAAAGTTTTTGTCAAAATATAGTAAAGTTGAGGCAAATAATTAAAAGAAAAAAAATCACGAAGTATTACTGCTATTGATGGTTGGAATAAATTTTTACAGGACAAATGCTTACACTCGAAATTATCTTTCGCGAAAGGGGAAGTGAGTGATCAAGGAAATGGAAAAAAATAAAAACATGGTGCACCAAAAGTGCACGAAAATACGATTCATCTCACCATCTAGTAGTGACAGTATCATTTTGCAATCTTTCCGATCCTTTTGTTGAATGACATTCTATTAATTCGTGCTTCTGAAGCCAAGGTTTTGCATCAACACATTGATTTTGGTTCTGTATCATGGAAAAAGAAATATGCATATAAAATATAAGTAGGTATTTAATAAGTTCAATTTAAAATTCTTTAATTGAAACTATTTATTATTTTCAGCTAATACCGAAAATACCGGTATTTTACCTCAGCAAATACCGGTATTACGAAATTGCAAAGTTGCTCAAAATACCGCTATTCGGTAAAGGGTATTGCAATCACTATTTGCATCCGAAAGAATTTTTTGCCAAAAAGAGATATAAATTTTTCTTGTTACGAACTACCAAACGGCACGATCTTGAAGGTCACGGATTTGGACAAAATTCTAGATATAGGTCAATTCCAACTAGATATGAGCCCAGGTAGAGAGATTTAACTGCTTAGGCCATAGTTCGGTTGCAACGGGGGTCCAAAATTGATAATTTGGAAAATTGGAGTTTCCTTTAAAATTACCATTTTATCGCTTTTTCTGCTATTGTACTGCAGAATGAGATGTTTGCATGCTTACCTTTGAATTAATTACGTTGAATACTAATTTTTAATCGGTGATTCTCAAATGCAAATTGGCTACTACTTTCAGTTTCAATAACTTGAATGCCAAAATAACGTAGTAACAGGGTATTTATCGTTCGCAAATTAAACTAATTATTTTCATCTTATATTAATCGTCTGCTAGAAAAAGTATTTATCGTTTGCTAATAAAAAGTTACTTTAACTGGATATTTATCGTCTGATCAAGGATGTCCCACATTGATAAGCAAAAAATCGGAGAAGAGAAATAGCTCTGATTTATTGCACATGGCACACAAAAGAACAAAAATACACGATCGTTTCAACTTTTCAATTAACTCAGATAATACCCATAAATTAATACGTGTTCTCCCTTATACTCAATTTACTAATAAAAGATGCCAAAGGTGTTGGGAGATCGAACATAGTGACGAATTCTGAAATTCCAATGGAAACGCCATTGCATTTCTGGGATCAAACTAGCAACTTTGGACGCCCTTACAGAGAAACTAGGGCCAATGCAGTCAAACCACTTTACTTGCGCTCATATGTAGTGGGAATGGATCTGTAGCTAGAATTTTATTCAAATCCGTGACTCTCAAGGTCGTGCCGTTTGGTCGCAATTTGGTAGGTTGTCTTCGTCTCGGTATTGATTGTTCTAAGGTAGCTAGATAATGACGTGTAGCTTAACAAAATCCATTAAAAGAAGATCGAAATACTTTAAAGCATCGAAAAAGAGAGGGCCGTTTAGGAGGTTGAGATGGTCAACCCCTCCCCCCCCCCTGTATTTTAGAAGCATACTGTAATCATGCAATTGCACATGTATGTTGTTGTTTTTAATCTACAAAAATGTGTTGAGTACATAAACTTTGCCCATCTTCCCCAGGAAACTTCTTACGCGACGGGCCTGGACAAGAAATTAAAATGGCCAAACATGGCGGCCGACTGAAATTTTTAAAAACCGAGTACATTCTTTTTTAAACCTAAAATGAGCTTCAGGGGGAAAAGTAATGTTCCCAAAAAGTTACTGGAAATTCGATATCACGTGAAACAGATAAACGTCTTCCACGATTCTGGAATTCTCTTGTAAACACGGAAGTTAAGTGATGAATCGTGTTCTTTCGGCGGGAACAGGAAGTCGCTGGGATGTTTCCGCATCGGAATAATCGATATCGAGAGACATTTTCTTATGTAGAAAGCAAACATTTGGATAGATCTGGGGTCTATCGATCCCTGAATGTTCTTTTCAAGTTTTTTTTTTTTTTTTTTTTTGAATACCAGTTAAACTTTTTCTAAACTGCAACCCAGATCTTTTCTTCCCTGTATCGATTAACGATTAACCCATCTAAGAATTTAACCTTGCATTCATGAACTAACGTTAAAGACATGTTGAAAGTCTCGCGACACATTTGCATTAGGTTGATAGCCCGATTCACTTAAACAGTTTACTTTTTCTTGAGAGGAGCCATTGGAAAATAAACGAAAAAATACCTTACTGTTTTAAGTGTTATCTAGAACCATGTATGAGAAGAAAAATTGGTCAGAAGAGTTATTGAAATTCCCCTATATGTGATCGATTCTCAAACAAACCGAAAATGGAAATTTTGAAAGATAAATTTAAAACATCAAAATATAAGAAAATGAAAGAGTAAAGGATAAGAATGCAAAGTATTTTTAAGCAAAGGTACATCCGCACTAGGGGACTTGTTTACTTTCTACCTTGTCGGAGGCAGGAAAATACAGTTTATGATGCCGCCATGTTTGCTCCTTGTTTTAAATTCTGTGGAATTTTTATTGAATTTTAATTACATGATATATTTATTTGGTAAAGTATTTCATGTTTAATAGAACTTCTAATTTTCTTTAATTTATTTGGTGGATTATTTTATACTTTAATGTAACTTTTAATGTTATTTGTGAACTTGTTTTGTTTTTTTGGCAGATTATCTTACATTTTAATGACTGAATTTATTTATTTGGTGCAACATTTTACATTTTAATGACTGAATTTATTTATTGGTGAAACGTTTTACATTTAATGGAACATTTAAATTAAAAGTAACTTAAAATACAAACTAATCCTCATATATATAATAGCGAATGATCGAGTAATGCTCCTGACGTCATCAACAATGAAACTCGCTCCACGGCATGATAATTTGATAATATTTTTTTGGTATTGTTTGACATGCTGGGAAATACTTTATTTTGACGAGGCTGAACTGTATCCGCTATCTTAACTGTTTTACTGGTAAGATTGTGTCATTTCAGGGGAATGAAGGAAAGAAAAAGTGGTCAGCAATGAACGCTATCTAGTGGAGTTTAGGGTTCATCCACTGGAGTTAGGGTTAAAATTTCAACCATCAAAATATCACCAAACAGGCAATTGCTTCGTTCAAATGTAGAAGCAGTTTTCACCCGTCATACCTTGACGGGAGATTTTCTAGTGTGCAATATTTCCAAATAAATAGTTTCCCTGTAACTTTGACCAAGCAGGACAACAAATGCTGACGTTGCAATACAGTCGTCGGTAGAATTACGGTAACCAGGTAGCTGCGATAAGTATTTCATTCTGGCAACCCGCTACCTTACCTTGGCGACGGAGCAATTTCGGCAACCCTACACCAAAGCTTATTCGCTATTCGTTTGGCCAATCAACCATTTCAAAGTTCACAACACAAAATTGTAATTTACTTGTCTACTAAATATTTTTGTTTTTATTCCATAGAACAATATTTTTAATTTCCTCAAAGGTGATGTTTTTCTGAAAACTGGCAACATACAGTGGCTCCCAAAAGTGTTCGTACACTTTGAAATTTTTTAGTAAAATCAAAATAACTCAAAACTGAATTCGAATATAAAGTCCAACATTTTTTCACATCATTCCTATGTCATTCTAAATATAACCCATACGTTTTTTACAAAATACTGACGGATCTTCTTTTTGAAATGGGTCAGAAAACGAAGAGACAGAGAAATAACACGCCACAAAAGTCATCGTACACTCAAATATTTTCGAATAAATTCATGATTAAAATTATCATATGCCGTTTTATTAATATTTTTGCATTGTGTTGACCCTTGTAAGTCATTTGGCTTTAATATTTGGTTTATTTATTCCATAATATATTGCTTATTACTGTAAAATGGCTGGTATTCGTAAAAAATCGCAAACGCGATTCAAAATTTGAATTTTTTTTCCCACAGTAGTGGTAAATTGGTTTCAAATGTCCCTAAATTAGTTAATTTATTTGTTTGTATAATAAAGTGCTTGATAAAATGCTTTAAAGAAAGGAATCAGACCGAAAACAAGGTAAGAAAAGTTCAACCGGCAAAGTTGACAAAACGTGATCGTAGATTTAAAGTTAAAAAATTTATGAAAAATACACATTTCAGTAATGTAAAAGTTTCTGCAGAGTTAAATGAAACATTTTACATTTAATTTTCACCTAAAATTGTTCGCCAAGTTCTTTGATTAGCTGGATTAAATGGGACCTCTTCCCGCAGAAATTTTCTTGGTCGTGCGAAAAACAGAAAGCTTACGATTTTCGTCCCAAAATCAATGATAAATAAGCTAAAAACAGTCTAGAATCAAGTCTTACTTCCAGATAAAAATTAATTTAACATTTTTGGTTAAATTGTTGTGTAAATGTAAGTAGAAGAAAAAATTAGGAACTTAATCTTAAGAACTAAGTTGGATCAGTTAATCAGTACGGTAAAGGTGTTTTAGTGTGAGGGTGCATATCAGCATCAGGACTTGGTAGTTTGTAATTTTTTGATGAAATAATGTATCATGCTCTTCCGTTAAATATTTTAAAAACCAATTTTGAACTCTTAGCCAAAAATTTGGTTATTGGAAACAACTTTGTTTTTTATCAAGATAACGATAAGAAGCACACGGTTTTCAACGTTTGCGTCTAGTGCCTCGAAAATCGTCCTAAAATTTAGAAAATACCCCTTCAATCTCCAGATTGTAACTTGATGTAACGTATTTAGAGATATCTGGAGGCTAGATTACGAAAATAGGGCTTTAAAACGAAAATAGAGCTAGAAATAGTAATACTCGAAGTGTGATATAGCACTTACCCAGAAATTACGCTAAAAAAAAGAAAGAAAAAGAATGAAATCTATTCCCAGATGTTTAAAAGGTGTTATGAATACTGCATGATATTCTACTAAATAATAACTTAATCAAAAGTTAGATTAGTCAATAATATATAGACATTTTATAAAGTGTACGAAGACTTTTGTGAGATAAAATTTCCGGCACTTTTCGGTTTTTGATTTTTAAAAAATTAAGTTTTAATATTTTTTAAAAACTTTTCATGCAGTTTTGTTAAAAATTGATCATAGATCTTATAATTAAATACCTGTTCCGAAATATTAATTCTAACCAATGATTTGGGGCCTATTTCGTTGAAAGTCGTAGGTGTACGAAGACTTTTGGGAGCCACTGTATATTGTGTTTCTTCAATTTTTAGATCTTAGAAACATTTTATAAAATTTTACATCGTGGAATGTTCGTCACTTTTAACTATTTTAAGTTATATATTTAAAAACTAGTTATTCATATCTTTGGATACTTTTTTGGAATTTGTTTGCAGTAAGTAATTTCCTTCGTGTTTTATTTTCCACCTTCAATTTAAAATTCATTACTTATCGTGATAACTTATTCAGTCAGTTTGAATTAAAATTTTACTTCTAACGTTCTCTGGATGGATCTTTTGATATGATTTAACTTATTTAATTGATCGTTTTAAGTTTTAATTGAACATTTAGTTTACTTAAGGGCTCTTTCTACTGATTGACGAACTATTTCAGACTAATGTCGTTTTCTATCCAACTTTTAATGTTGTTAAATCTGCTAGAAATGTATGTTTCATCTTTATGTTCCTAAGGAAATCAAACATAAAAAGTGTTACATCATTTATGTCATAAACCTTTTCGTTTTATGCGCGTTATCTTCCCACGCAGATTATGTTAACATCTTGAAAAAAGTTACCTCTCACTTGTCTATTCTGCAAACTTAATTTTAAAATAAGAATATTAATAAAGTTCTATTTAAAAAAAATTAGGCTTTATGATATGTTTCTGCATATTTTGAAACATTTTCATCATTAAAAAATGAAAAAAGAATTTTATTATTATTATTTTTTTGCTTCTTTACGGTTATGATCAGAGAAAGAAAAATATTAATAAACAGTTCTATTACTAAGGCGATAGTTTGAGCCATCCGAAGCTCCGCCCCTTTTCTTTGGGTGTCTCTCATTGGAAGATTTCCTTTGTTTGCAATATAATACTTTGTTTACATTGAGTTGTAGGTGCCAAATTTGGCTGTTTTTGAAAAAATACGCCAACGCGACCCGGTTACCGTAATTCTACCCAGTCGTCAAATAACACCAAGTGGGAAAGACTTCGTATCCAGTAGCGAAGAATTCTACGTATCGCTAAGCTGTAATCTCTAGCCAGAGTAAGGAAGTTTCATGTAAATTATTCAGAAATATTTTTAAATTATTTGAAACCAACTAACTGATCAAAAAAGTTATTGAAAGTTCACTATACGTGTTCAATTCTCAAATCTACCAAAATTAGGAATTTTGAAAGATAAGTTTAAAACATCAAAATATAAGAGAATGAAAGAGTAATGGATAAGAATGTAGGGATATACTAATCCTTAGTCCCATAAACTATTTCTTCTTTCTTTATTTTCTTTGGAGTTTGCTAGAACTCCTTGTCAAAGACACATTTCGTATCGAAAAACATAATGCGTGTACTCAATTTTAAAGTAACTTGAATTTTGTAAAAAGAGTTAAGCATACTGTAGACGATGAAAGATGTATAATAATTGGAAATATTTGTACCAAAAAGGAACTAAAAAGCAAACTTAACAGTCTTACTTTTTACTTCATAGTTAAGCCTAAGAAGTAAGTAGTAACAACTTAAAGATTAAACTAACAAAACTAGTCGGAAAATTACCAATCACAGTGGCATGGAAAACAGGAAATGATGGTTTAGTGCATAAAAAATGTGCCTGTAAGGAATTCATTACGTGCAACTTTGCAAGAGCTATTTTGTGTTCTTTTTGCAAATGTAAGTTTTGAATTTGCAGCTCTTAATAAAGGAATAAAATTTGTGATAAAAGGGAAAAGCAGTTTCAAAAACTCAACAAAAACTCAAGCTAACCAATAAAAGAGCTTTTTTTTTTAACTCTCATACTTATGTGTTTGTTGGTTAACAGTGGGGAGCAATATATGAACCAGCCCAAGTTTTAATATTATTCTAAGATCGCATCGATTCATAACTAAAATATAAATCAACGATCATTGAGACAATTTGCGTTCAAAGTTGAAAATTTTGTCCTTTCCTCAAAATGAAAGTTTTATGACTTAAAGCTTCTGAACTGGAATTGCAGTACGAAGATTTTAGCTTGTTTGTAATAAAAAAGGAAGGTTTTTTTTTTATTCCATAGCTTTAAACAAAAAGTTACAATGATAAGAAATATTTCCTACCTAAAATGCTACATTTTTCTAACTAGGAAGAAATTAATATTAAAAAAGAGCTAACATATATATATATATATATATATATATAGAAAGAGAGAGAGGGAGAGATCTAACACATTCATTCATTTTATTTACTTACTTATTTATTTTTTTAGCCTTCAGACTTGATTTCTTTTTCTTTTTTTTCTGATGCTTTTTTCTAGATGTGGATCTAAGTACTAAAATTCTTAAAATCTTTACGACAGCTGATACAAAAAATTAACTGGGTACAAAAAAAAATCTGTAACTTACTCAGCCAAATTATAACTATTTAATAAAAGACATTGTATCTCAGCCAAGAGAGCGCATTAAATTGAACTTAACTGGGTATAACGACTTATTTTTATTCGAAGTTAAGATGATTCGTTTAATATTTCCCTTTTTTCTCCCACATTTCAAAAAAAATCAAAAACTAAGGAGAGGAACATAAAGTATTAAACAAATGCTTAATATTTGATACAAATGTGACTAAAAGCAAAAGGATTTCCAAAACAAACTTATTTATGCCATAAATATTTGAATTTTCTATTTAAAAGGAGGTGTTTCAAATGAGTAAAAGGCGTGTCGGTTCATTTCCAGAATCTAATAGCTTTTGAAACAAAAGTGTTGTTTGAACAAAACTTTTTTGACAGAACTACTGTTTGAGCTTTAAATGAATCTGAGGAAAAATTTGAATGGAGATTATTTTTCCAAACACTTTCATACACGCAAAATGTTTTCAAAAAAAGTTGTCTTCGGTATGACCACCAGCAGTTTACGATGCACAAACTGCGTTGTGCATCGTATGTTTGACACTTCTAAAGAAAAAATAGACTAAGAGAAACGCAGGTCACAAAAGATCAGCTTAAATCAAGCCAAAATGAAAGCATTACAAGAGTAAACACCATTCTATAATTTTGTAAATTCTGTTCAATTTCAGTTTTCTTGTTAATTCTATTTATTTATTTATTTGTTTTAGTAAGGATTAATTATTAATGCAGAAATAAATCAATACTTTTCACAACAAAGTAAAAGTATAAACAATATCGAAAAAGTACAAATAAGCAGATTGTTTGCAATTATGTTGCTTATTTGTGCTTTATCGACGTCGTCTACTACTTTTACTAAAGCAGAGTCAACTACTGGAAATTTTACCTTACGTGCACTGTTAAAAAAATTTCCTGAAAATAACGGATAAAGTACCGGCAGCAAAGTTGCCGTAAATATTACGTTTCCGTTACATTATTTTCCGTGACTTAACAGAAGTTCCATTTCTCATTTCTCCGTTTAGTTCTGTTCTTCCATTTATAAATTTTCCGTGATTTAACGAAAATTCCATTTCTCTTCTTTCCGTTGATCTATTTTTCCGTTTTTAAATTTTCCGTTCATCTATTTTTCCGTTTTTATATTTTCTGTGTCTTTACAGAACTTTCGGTTCTTGATTTTTCGTTGCGCTATTTTTTCGTTTCTCATTTTCACATATTTTACTGAAATTTCATTCTCGTTTTTCTATCCTATGTTTAAAATGATATATATAGAAAAATAGTTAACTATTCAAAAACTATTATTGTTTTAATTTGTATTTATTACTCATATATTTTAAGTGAAATTTTTACTTGATAACTTACCTTTCAAGGCATCTATCTCGAAATTTGCACCTTCAGATGAATAAAAATAATCGAAAAGTACCAGCAAGGAAACTAGTGGATTTAAATATAACACCAATTTTTGATGCTGATACTGTTCGATATTTTCTTCCACATCTCCTCGTACATATTCTGGCGTGGCATGGAAAAGCATACATGAAAAATAGAATATTTTTATTTGCAGATTGAGTCAAATAAAATACCATCAAAAACCGGTTGACTTTATCATGGAATAATATACCTGATGGAGAGTACCGCATACCAATTTACTGTGTTTAAAAACAGAATCATTGACATATACGTGAAGAATTTTTTGCTCAGATGATGTATATCCCCCCCCCCCTCGGTGATTTCCGCATTTTTCACTCATTGGAATAGCAGCATAGATTTTTAGTGCATAAGCATTATACTTAAGCTAAACATATCAATCAGTTCGTTTTACCCGAAATGTTTTTACAAGAAACTTGCAATAATCTCAAATAAGTTGTTGGATGAGATCCTAAGGAAATAAATTAAATAATTTATATTTTTTATTATAAATGAAATCCCGAAAGGAGTAATGAATGTTTCCAGATTTCTAAGTAGAAAAGAAAACTTATTCTTGTCAAAATTGTAATTGTATTTTCAAAGATTAACAATCTACTATGCCTTTTCGCAAGAAATACTTTTATTTAGAGATTCAAAATGTTTACCTTCAATCTGTCAAAAAAAAAAAAAAAAAACTGAGTGATTTTTTCTGTCTTGCTCGCACACCACGATAATCTCCGGTTGATACGAAATGTTGGCCATTTAACTTTTTAATGACTTTCAAGAATACAACGCGTTAGAGCAAAAACAGTAACTTTATAATACGTAGTTCTATAAATTCTAAATCAGCTACCATCGGAATTCTATCAAATGCACATTAACAAGAAAAATACATTTGTATATTAACATGTACAAAGATATTCAACAATACTTACATGTGACCAGCGGTGCTAAATTTAAGTGTCTCCATTGCATCTGGACACAAGTAATCCAATAGCCTTTATTTTAAATGGATAACATGAGATCCTAAAACTATTCTCACGAATAGAACACACAATATGACTAACGAATAGAATTGTCGTCGACGACGACGAATAAACGTCGTCTAACGAATAGAATTTCGAAGTATTGAGCAAAATAATACACCGCAATAATATTCTAATACTGACTCAGTAAAACCCACATCAAATCACCAAGGCGATCAAAACACATCTGCCTGTCTGAAAATGGCGCAAACATTTTTCCAAACTTTCAAAGCCCAAAGGCGTAAAAACAGTTTCGACATAGTACTAGTTTCCAGACATGAAATAGCAAGCTATCTGTTTTGACTACGGCATCTGAGTTGTTATTCTAAATAAGCTTTTAATTAACAACATGTAACAGTGCGATTTAATAAGCACTATAAAAAAGCGATGTTTATCATAACTTGAAGGCTAATCAGAATACTAACAAAGTACAGCACAGCGGCAACCCTAGAAATGGAAAAATTCTGTTTTCATCCCTTCCTTTCGTGATATTTCTGTTGTTGGAAGGAAAAAATGCGTTTTGAAGCATTACGGAAATATTCTGTTAAAATCAGTCAGAAAACTACCTGAACTTTCAGGTTTTTTTTAACAGTGTGCATTTTTTTTTCTTTTCTGAAATAAGGATAAAACATAAAATTCATTTCTGAAGTTCAGTTGTTTCTAGGTCTCTGAGTCGGTCCGAGCAGGCTACGACCTACCATTTGCAAAGTGCTTTACTTAATTATGTGAATGATTTTACAAAAGTGGGAAAGTTTGTGGTATGATATTTTATTCTATTATTTTTTAAAATATCTCTCTTCTGGATACTTTTATGTTTGTTTATCACTGTAATTTCAATATTTAACTTTGCCGAAATTAGAAAGTTTTCCCATTAAAAATAAACTTTTGCAGTGAAATGTCATTGGCATGCCTCGTCTCATAGCTGTAATTTCCATACTCTTAAAAAATCTAGGCAAACACTGATTAGAGATTTCAGCTACATTATTTTTTACAATTAAATGTATAAAAAATTTCTAAACGGTATGAAAACATTTTCTTAAAACACGAGTACGCATAAACATTGTCCCAAGATTTGTCAGGCAAGACATCCAAATGGCTGAAAACGAAACATATTTTTACATTTAGAAAATTTGTTTCAAAAAGTGGATACACTACCCAGAAAGAAGCATTTTACTTAACTTAATGTGAAACAAGCTTCACATTAAGTTAAGTAAAATGCTTCAATAATGCTTAAATAATCTTCACATTCTTCACATAATTTGCTTATTGGAGGCAACTTTTACTTAATTTTCCAGGTTAGTGTTTTTATTTCATGATCAGTTCATATTGAAAAGATTGACGGGTTGTGCCTCCGGTTTTTCTTGTTCATCTCCATTTACAGAAGAAAAACCCACAAGGTCGGCGACTGATGGAGCAGAAACATTTATTTTTCATTGATTAATTTTCTACAACGTAGATTATCTTTTAAAAAAAACAAAAAGTAAAAGATATTGTTTGTTTTAGAGTATTTTTTATTTTTTTACTTTTTTGCAAAAGCGTAAAATGCCGGAAAATCGAAAAAACAAACTTATAATCCGGGTTAAATTAACATTATTAGCATACTGAAAAACTGGGACATGATCGAAGAAACGTGAAGTGCAGGGAAAACGCAGATTCGTGGGACTTAAAATGCGGATTTCACTATATAATCAAATTTTAATAGTATACGGGGATAACCTGGCTGCTCGAAGTTCTTGGCAGAAGTTAAGCCTGAAAGGATTCTAAAATTAATTTCTGATGCAGTTTTTACTATATTTTTGTCATGTATGTTTTGTCATGTATGTATGTATGTCACCCGTTATTTTATGCATTGGTATGGCTTTTTATTGAAACATGTGAATGACTCATAGACTTTGGATGACAGGGGTATAGGACTTATTATAGATATTTAATTTTATTTGTAAAATTCAAGGTTTAGAAGACTGTTACCTCGATGGGTTTTTTTTTTTTTTTCAATTTTTTATTTAACCGGTTAAAATATGTCATTCACATACCTGCGAAAAACACTTGCAAGAATTCAAAAAGATGCAAAAAATATCTTTTATCCATTTTCTTTTTTGTTTAGTTATTTATTATTTTATTTATTTATTTTTTATTTATTTATTTTTTATTTATGTATTTATTTATAGTAAAGTCAGTAACCCATACAGCTCAGCTGGTGCTAACGTAACGAAGAGTATTAAGCTTTTTTTTTTCGTATTCTCTTGCTAATCCAAACTTTGTGTTATTTTAAATAATAACGGAATATTGAATCACTACAGCAATGTACAAAATAATTCATTTTGTGAAGTCAAATCATACAACGAACAATAAAAGCCCTGTCGAAAAACATTTAAAGGAATTTAGGAATAAAAATCGAAACACACTGAAAATTCAGTATGTTCAATATTTGCTATTAAACAACGAAGTATCGATGTTTTCCAGATGAATAATAAATTATTAAACATATACAATACCAAACATAATGATAGAAGTAGAACAAAAATACCATTATGCACCTGAGTTAAAGTTACTCGTGAACCAGTTGCCTTGATAAATAAGTAAAATGTTTTTAGAACACTACCCTTCCCGATAAATAAATTAGCACGATGGTATATTTCGTCGTATTTTATGTTTTTCTTTACTAAAAAGACAATCGAGACTAAAGCAAGTCATTTCTAATTTGAATAAAGAATATCTAATTTACATGAACCAGCTTTGTAGGGTGTTTTGATGCCATTAAAATGCATTCTTAAAAATAAATTACAAAATGTTATAATTCCGTTTCCATTATTTGTCTCAATTAACATTTAGTTGCAATGTTATTCATCTCATTTATCGTGTGTACTGAAGGCGTTCATATATTTTTGTAACGATTTTGACTTTTTCCTTGAATTTTAATTTAAATTTAAAAACAGAAATGTGACTGGCATCGAACTGGAATAGAGTTTAGTTATCGTCTGTACACAACATTTAAAATAAGTTGCACTCTTAAAATGTCACTAGAAAATAAACAATGGATCGAAGGCTATTTTTTTGTCTTCTTCGAAAAGAAGTACTTCTATTTAGTTATTACAGAAACATTTGAAAAGTATTCTTTGAATATTTCTACACGTAAAATAAGTAACATGATTAGTTAAAAAAGAAAAAAAACTTCAAACAGAAGAAAAGTAAAAAGAAGCATACTAAACAAAAAAAAGTACAAATATTAAAAAATTTAATTTTTTTTAATGATTTCAAAAATATCGAAAAGTTAAAAAAGCTATTGCAAAATCTTAAAATAACTTTAAACAAACTGAAAAAGACTATAAAATTAAATTTAAAGCTAATCAAAACACACACACACACACACACGAAAAAACTAACATGATGTTTGTCGACTAACACCAAAACATTTCTCAGCGTAAGACAATGCGCGTATTCTTGTATGAAAATTATTTGGCATGTGAAAAATAAAAAAATGTCGTCACCATAATCGAGGCTTGTTTAATATTCTCTCAGTGAATTAAAAGATCTCTATTTTACTGAAAATCACAAAACACAAAATTGAAAATAAAGTGAAATAATAAAAATAACAAATATGGTTGTAACAAAATTGGCAAAAGGAAAAAAAAATGTCGTTAAAATAACTTATACTATTAAAGTATTCTTTTAGTTTCCGGACTTAAATTTTGGACCTTCACTTATATTTATACTTTTAAAATAGTTTTAGAATCTATTGGAAATAGAAAAACCAAAATCGTCTAACGCTAAACAGATCATTAGAGTGTCATTATGACTTATCAGAAACTAACAAGAAACCCCCCGTGCGGATACGATGTTTGAGATAATTGATTTTAAATGATTAAGACAGATGTTCTAAGCATTCAATTTCTACGAATTTCCTGAAAGACTAAAATCGAAACAATGCAAATTCAGTAACAATCCTTTCCAAGTAACGATCTAGAAGAAACTTTCTTCTGTAAACAAATACTCATTAAGGTAAAAACCTCGTTCTATTTTAACTATCAACTTTCAAAGAAAACTGCAACAAAAAAGTGTAAATCGTAACACTGCAAGTCATTAATATAATAGGCGTTCGGAAATGATTCTTAAAAAAGGCGGTTAACAAGTTTTCCTAGCAATTGAACAAAAGGGAGGGGGGTATTTTAATGACTTTTTTAATGTGCAGCAAAAACAGTTCCTTGTTTACTTTTGACCAAAGCGCAGTACACGTTTTTCTAAGTGTTTCACAAAAGAGCAAAAACTTGATTTCAAACTGGATAAAATGGCTAAGAGGAATAAAAATATTTGTATAGGTTCCCCCCCCCCCCCCCGTCTGCAGTATCCAAACGGCGAGTCTTGAAGAACCGTACAACTTCGCTTATCTGGACTTACTAGAGCCAAAAGTAATCCAGATAATCAAATACCCGGATAATCCAGGTACTATGAGTACTAAGCAAAACCAATATTTTAACATTCAGAATAATTGTTTATTTCGACAAAAAAAAAAAAACATGTTTTGTTACGAAATTGCACGGAATGGTTTACAAGACATTAAAAAATATATTGTTTAGATCATTCCTTAACAAAGAATTTGTCCACTGTGTTATATTTCGAACAAGCGTGGAGTTAAGAGACAGCATAGTCATCCGTTACACAAGTGAACTATGTATTATTAATAGGTCAAAATAAAAAGCGAATGTTAAGTGTACATGCACATCTTCTTATCATAATGTCAAACCATCTCTGCGAACTTAAAACTTTTAAAAGTCTTCCGGATTATCTGGAGATCCAGATGAAAAGGAGTAGGATAAATAAGGTCCAGTTGTTGTTGTTGTTGTTGTTGTTGTAGGAATGCGCTGCTTCACTTTTCCAACTGTACCATAATTTGGTGTGAAGTCCGACTTCTACAGTACACACTTGCCATAAGGACCCGTTTATAGGGTAAGCAACCATTCAAGGAACAACAACGCACTCACCCAAGAAAAGGACAAGGACAGGAGAGAGAAAGTACGTCCATGCCCGAGCCGGGATAAATGAGGTTCTAACAAGAACATATTCAAACAAGAATATAAAAAAACAATAATTAAGAAACAGTTGTACGTACAATTTATAAAAAAAAAAAAAAGCTTTTTAATAATCGGAAATCTTCAAAGAAGATACCATAGTTCATCAAAAAATGAAACCTGTGAGTCAAGTGTCTGAGTGAAAATATTTTGCAACAAAAAGGTCATACTTAAATTTTATTATTGATTAAAGTTATTTTGAAAGAAGACGCACACTTTTATCAATCGTATTGGCCTACTTTTCAACTAATTTCAAATACAAGTTATGTCTTTAGTAAGTACTGTTTGGAAGTTTAAAAAAAAATAATAAATACACAAATAGAGCAAAGAAATTTATCTCACAAAAATCTACCAGCCTTACGGGTTTTTTTCTTTTCGACGTTGCTCCCGTGATTTTCCAAGCATTTGTCATAGCGTGGTACAGGGTTTTGTATACCTATTCGTGGAAAGTTTGCCGCCAGCTTAGTCAACCATGGGGTAACATGTTCTCAGAGCTCATCATTGATGTTGTGACATCGACCGCCAAAGAAAAACTTTAGATGCCAAAACAAATGAATGTTGCTGCGACCGAGGTCGGGGCAGTCCAGAAAATGTTCAAAAGCGTCTTAGCCAAAGCCCTGTCCACATGGAGTTCACAGAAATTTAAAACTCATTTTGAGTAATTTTTCATTTCTCTGTGTGTTACAGTGCTGGCCAAATTATTAGACTAAAGAGTTTTTGTTTTTTGTACACTATTTGTTCTAAAATACTATTTATTTTACTGTTAAAGTACAGTACATGCTGTACAATGACTATTACGTTATTTCAGCATAATTTAATGTTTGCAGGTGGCAGCACTGTTTGCTTTGTTTATGTTCTTTGTTTATCTACCTACCAGGAACATAACCTCAATCAGCTTAAACAGTTCACTAGTTCTTTTTATTGGTGTGTTTCTGTTATATTTAAAGTAAGTTTTAGGTAATTAGTGAGTATGTGTATGTGAGTATATATAATTGTGAGTATAAACAAGTTTTCTTCTCTTTTTTTAAAAAGTTAAGAAATGGTGTAAACCTTGTGAAAAGTATGCCGAAAAGACTTAAAATGCTCATCAAGAATGAAGGAATGCATACTAAATATTAGATAATTATTTCACTATTCGTTAGTGCGTCTATAGTTATGTAATCAATAAAGAATTTGCTTTTAAAAGTCTTAGTCTAATCATTTGCCCAGCTCTGTATTTTCAAGAGATGATTTTACCTGCTCCTTCCCCCCCCCCCCCCCCGATATTTATAAAAAAAAGTAGGCTAAAGCATAAAAACAGTCGAGCCCGCTTAGTGAATTAGCTAACTTGTCTCGAAACATTATTCTAAAAAATGGGGTATTCTCTTATCCGGGACACGCAAAAGCACATCCCAACGGTTAGGCACATATCGAAATTTTATTACATTACGCAGAATACTGTTTTAACCGATATTACAGTAAGCGGGCCCGACTGCACCTTTAACATCTGGAAACTACTGAAAAGATCTTCGCTCGGTTTTCGCCACCCAAATTGAATAGACGGTCCATACATCCCTATTTGGTCCCTAAATCACACATATAAGTTAGATGAGAAAAAGTACTTATTTTAAACCAATAAGGGAAAATTAGTGCAATGCACTACGTAAAATTGAAATTTACATTTGCACTGGCTAAAATAACATTTGATTTTTCAAAACTGCATTTCCTATTTACATTGAAAAAAAAAGAAACAAATTATGCATAATGTATGATGTAAGATAAGTCTAGAAGAAGATGATCAATTTTCAAAAGATGCTGATCTCTGAAAAAGTGCTTAAAAACAGAAAAGCAAAACGAAATTTGTAAATGCTGCTGTAGCTCTTCCAGAAATTATTCTGCCCGGTAGAGGCATAAAAAAGTAAAACATCTTTTTCAGTTTCATGCACGAATGAACTTAATGAAACTATTAAATAGGTTGAAATCATTTCATGTGTACTGCGTGACTCAGGAAAGAGTACAATTTTCTTCACTGCAGAACCCATTTCGATCACAAATTCTCCAGGAGTTTTTTATTTTTCGGTGTGTTTTTTATTTCGGAATCGCAATAACTATTCAGTCGTAGTGAACGTGAGATGAACATTAGATGTTTAGTTCTTTAATTCATTTCATTCTACGGATAAAATGTTATTGCTTTCAAATAAAACATTACCGAACACATTCGATTATTTTATATATATATATAATATATATACGTTATTGCCTCGCATTATCCGGCATGCTGAAAAATTTGGGGGGCACCAGATTTTCAATAACACTTGCCTGGTCCTTTCTGGCATGCCGGAAAAATCGAGGTTAGGAAAAAAAATTAATACTATACAAAATATATTTTCAGTTTAAAAATGAATATAAGTTCTTATCATATCTTATTAGTATAAATAAACAGTTCAATTTTGTAAAGATATTTACTAACAATGTAATTTGTTATTTTAACAAGAAAAATATTGTTTAATAACGAATTATTTTATTAAAATTAAATTAAAACAAAATAAGCAAACATTTAAGCAGCAAGTTACCGCCTCTAAACACGTGCTAAAGAATTTACCATAGCTATTCAATAAATAAAAATTAAACTTACTTCTCTAAAAGGAACCTTAAATAATTTTTTTTAAAAATTATGAATAAATCACAGTAACGATGATTGCTTCTGAATTGATTACTCTATTGGCATGTAATTAAATTCATTAATGACCTACCATAATTAACAAGCACATATTATATGCAATAAGCAATACTTTTTTTCAACTTTTTTTTTTTTTTGAAAGATGGTTACTTTTGTTTTGCTGCAAAATAAACGTTGAATTATCCGGCATGCCGGATAATGTGGGGTAATACGGTGTATGTATATATATATATATATATATATATATATATATATATATATATATATATATATATATATATATATATATATATATATATATATATATATATATATATATATATATATATATATATATATATATATATATATATATATATATATATATATATGCAGGGTGATCCAAAACAAATTTCTTCTGCATAGGAATATCAGCAGACTATCCATTGAGCCAAGCAAATTAAAGGCAAAAGCTCACACATAATTGTTAGAATGTATGCATGAGGAATTTGGATGATTTAAAACAACGCCAGCGTTCTTAGTTGCGGTCATCGTGAGAGAATTTCGAAATTTCAGAATCGCAGAACCTCATTTTTTCCTTACGCAAATTGACCAGCGTATTGAAAAACCACAAATGGCGTTGGAATAATTAGTACGCAAATCCATTTCCACAAGGAAAAGGTAGATTTTACGGTACAACAAATTCCGTAGTTAATGCAAATTCCACAATACAGCATCATATTAAATATATACTTAGAAGTGCAGCCATAACCCGTGCGGAAAACTTCAGTGTTTGGCAGATACTCTTAGAGCTGCTTTTAGAGCTTTGCAGTGGCCCTGCAAAGAACAACTTTTGGTAACTAGAAGGTAATAACTTTTGATTTTATTCCTGGCTAATTTCTTGGAATCGGAGCCAAATAATGCTTTCCTGCAGTTTTATTTTTGTTGCAGATTTCTTAACAGCAATTTTGTATCCATTATTAGCAAGAAATTTTAATTCTGGAAATTCAGGTCCAGATTTTTTCATGTATGACTGCATCTGAAGAGAGGAAATCGGAGGGAAATTGCATTCCCAATGTTCGTAATGTTTTGGAAATAAAAACTTATGAACTGGGCAACAAAATCATTAATGAATAAAATGGATTGTACGTACCAATTCTTGTTGTACATAACAGACTGGAGTCTTCTTGAAAAGTGAAATTTCTAGTATCTTTCTCTTCAAGCAGAGTGATTGTATGTTTGAAATTTACAACTGAACAGTGAAATCATCTGTTTGAACGAAGATCTCAGAAGAGTAACTAAAGCCAAATCCTTGAGGATTTAGGCTATAGTATCATTTGAAAGCTGTGGGGAAGTTGCATTTTTCAGTGAAATCTGATGATATGATTCTGAACTTTCTCTGCCATATAGTGAAATCTATAAACATAATCCAACTCATTCATGAATGATTTTGGTGCCTGATTTCCAAGTTTTCACCACCATATTGGAAAAATAATTTTCTTCCAATATTCTCACTTCATGGAAGTGAAGAAATTGGGACATCCACCTCACCAACATGGAAACCAGGGAATTTTTTGGCATATTAGAGACAACAAACTTCTGCTAAAAATCTGCTATGAAAGTAAGTTGCAGAAGAGCATAATTAGGCTATAATTCCTTGAAATTAGCCAGGAGTACGTGCAGAAGTTATACAGTGGCTCCCAAAAGTGTTCGTACACCATGGAATTTTGTAGTAAAACCAAAATAATGCAAAACTGAATTCGAATATGAAGTCCATTTTTTTTTTCACACCATTCCTATGCCATTCTGAATAAAACCCAGTAGTTTTTTTTTTTCAAAATATTGCCAGATTTTATTTTTGAAATTTGTCAAGGAACGAAGAGACAGAGAAAAAATACGCCACATAAGTCATCGTACACTGAAATATTTTCGAATAAATTCATAATTAAAACTATCATATGTGGTTTTTTTATTATTTTTTGGATTGTAATGACACTGTAAAGTCATTTACCTTTAATTTTTTGTTTATTTATTCCTTAATGTTGTGCTTATTACTTTAAAATGGTTCGTATTCGTAAAAAACCATAAACACCATTCGAATTTTAAATTTTTTCCTCACAGTATCGGTAAATTGGTTTGAAATGTCTCTAAATTAGTTAATTTATTCCATTCTATAATTAAATGCTTGATAAAATGCTTTAAAGAAAAGAATCGGACCGAAAACAAGGTAAGAAAAGGTCAACCGGCGAAGTTGACAAAGCGTGATATCGCAGATTTACAGTTGAAAAATTTATGAAAAATACATATTTGATTGCTGTAAAAGTTTCTGCAGAGTTAAATGAAAATTTTTACATTTAATTTTCGTCTAAAATTGTTCGCCAAGTTCTCTGATTTGCTGGATTAAATGGGACCTCTTCCCGCAGAAATTTTCTTGTTCGTGCGGAAAACAGTAAGCTTACGCTTTCCGTCGTAAAATCAATGATAAATAAGCTCAAAATGTTTTGGAACAACGTCTTACTTATGGATGAAAATAAGTTTAACAATTTGGGTTAAATTGTTGTATAATTGTAAATGGAAGAAAAAATGAGGAATTTAATCTTAAGAACTTACTTGGATCAGTTAAGGGTCATTCCATAGAAATGTCAACCACAACCTAAGAAATTTTTTTTTCACAAAGCCTTAATTGTGATCTATCATTTCATTCAGCATACTTTCTAGTACATAAATCCAGTAACAATTTGCAAAAATTTCATTCGGTGTTTTTCTTCTGGCTCTAAACGTGCGAGGGTGTAGAAAAGGCTTAGCATGTGCAAAAAACATGCGTCTACGTTTTCTTGTGTAATGTAAAAAAAAATTTAAAATTTTTAAAAGAACAATGTTTATTCTAAATGATTAGATGTTGGCCCAATAAAATTGACTGTTCGTTTTGCATACATTATAAGATAAGTATTTTAATTAGTTCGGTTATTTCACTGAAAATATTTACGTTACGTTAGTCACGAAAATGTACTATTTTCTGCTTAAAAACTAAACCAGTTGATTGAACCAAACAGCAGTTTCTATTTTCTTACATCTGTGTCATACCTACTTAAAAAATGCAAAATATTTATTTCAGTATCAGTAGATATAAAATAATTAGTGTGACTAACGTAACATTTGAGCTGTGACTAACGTAACAGTTTGCATGTGACTAACATTACATTTTAAAAATGACTGCTAATATTTAAAACTTATTTAATTTAATGTACATTTTCATGAACAGTTTTGAATATGTAGGCATTCTATATTGATTAAAAATATAAAGGTTGAAAAGTACCATTAAAATTACAATTGTATAGACCTTTTGTTTACTTAGAAAAATACTTTTTAAAAGGTCTTTATAAAGATACTTCCAATTTAAAGAATTATTAGAAAAGAAAAAAGGTGAGTAAAGCAAAATGAGTACTCTGCTGAATGTGCATTCAACACAAGGATCTAAGCTTAAGAATTAAGATAATAGAAATGCTAGTCTTAATAAAGAAGAACGTCTCTATTTTTTAGAAAATACATCTCCACCTCTTATTAAAATGAAGTAAATGGCTGATCGTTGGAAAACATTTGAAGATGTTACATGATACAGTGACAATAAGCGCTGCTACCATATGTTTCAGAAAATGCAAGAATGATCATTTAGAAATTCAAACATTTGCGGTGATATCTGGAATTAAAATGCATTCTGAAAAAACGTTCGAATATTTTTTTTTTTTGAATATTACATTTTAATTCAAAGGCATTGCACAACAATGTGTGTCGTTCGATGAATCAGTAAACCTTAAAAAATAATATGCCATTAAGTACTACGGAGTTTCTTATGACGATAACTAGTATATCGGCAGAATACTAGAATTCGATGGAAATATCAATTTGCATAAAGTTAATTTTTTAAGAGACAGATATATAGGATTTAATTAGCCCAAGAATGATGTTATTCAGTTCAAATTGAGTTAATTGAACTGAATCCTTCCATTCAATTTCTTACACTAATATAGAAAAAAAGTAAAGAAAGAACCATAATGCAACACAAAGAAGGTTCCTAAAAAAATAAAAGTAATATAAGAGCGAGAAGTTAATTATAAAAAGTTTTTTATGTGCATTCATTGCTTGTTATTCGATGGTTACGTTAGTCACGTTACGTTAGTCACACACAGTTTTTTGTAAAAGTACCATTAAGGGCCAAAAAAGATTCCTCTGTAACAAATCTGTAGTACATTTTTAAAAATAGATTTTTTACTTCTTACAAATATATCGGCCAATTTCAAATGCCTGCGTAAGTTTCAGAAAAATTTGCCTCGTAACATAAGCATTGTTTCTCAGGGTTGCAAAAATGTTACGTTAGTCACGATGCCTATTTGGTGAAAAAAACACCTGCCAGCGCTTAATTTGCTTCAAATTCTTCGTAGAAATGAAAAATAGTCACCTTGTACATTTTAAATCTGCATATTAAACCAAAACACATTTTTTTTTACTCTTGGTGTAAGTAAAAAGAGTTTGAAAATCAGCTGCGAATGTTACGTTAGTCACTATGGAATGACCCTTAATCAGACGGTGAAGGTGTTCTTGTGTGAGGGTGCATATCAGCATCAGAACTTAGAAATTTGGAATTTTTTGATAAAATAATGAATCATGCTGTTGATTTAAATACTTTAAAAAAGTATCTTAAACTATTAGCCCAAAATTTGGTAATTGGGAACACCTTTGTTTTTTTATCAAAACAACGATAAGAAGTACACGTTTGCATTTGGTGCCTCAAAAATTGTACTTAAGCTTAGAAATATCTCCTTAATCGCTAGATTTAAACATAATGGAACATATTTGGAGATATCTGGTGTCTAGATTAGGAAAATACACCATTGAAACGAAAAGCGAACTAGAAACAGTAAGGCTCGAAGTGCGGCTGAACGCTTACTCAGAAATTGCACAAAAAAAGAAAGAAAAAACAATTAAATCTATTCCCAGACGTTTAAAAGCTGTTGTTGCTACTGCATGATTTTCTACCAAATAATAACTAAGTAAAAAGTTAGATTATTTACTAATTTTTTGACATTTTTTCAAAGTGTACGAAAACGTTTGTGAAATAAAATTTCCAGCACTTTTTTGTTTTTGATTTTTAAAAAATTATGTATTAATGTTTTATTAAAAATTTTCATGTGGTTTTGTTAAAAATAGATCATAAATCTTATAATAAAATACCTATTCCGAAATATTAAATCTAACTAATGGAAAAGGGCCTAATTCATTGAAAGTCGTAGGTGTACGAACACTTTTGGGAGCCACTGTATCTTTTATACGGGATCACTAAAAAGTTTTTCTCACAGCTCGTGGAGAATACATTAAACATTAGGATGTTCTTCGTGAGTGTATACAGGCATAAATATATTTTATTTGGATGCATTTACGTAGAATTTACTAACTACCAAATTTGTGTAATATTTGATTATTCCTTTTCACTTCAGGAAATTCGACAGTAAAAATATTTTCGCACTTAAATAAATAATCAAAATCTTACTTTTTACAAAAAAATACTAAAAAAAGAAGATTTTTAATTGAATAATTTTGTAAACAGTATAAATTATGTTCTCCGCAAACATAAGGGCGAGAAAAAAAACCGCATTCACAGTTTCATCACAATAACACAACTGTACTGTATCACTTCTTTTGTTGTTGCCCTTACAAAGAACAATAGAAAAATGCAGACGACAAATCAAAAAAGAAGATAAATATAAGTAAGAATTCGCAACTCCAGCGCTCGAATACGCTACCTTGCGGATATTTACAAAACTGCAGAAAAAACTAAAACTTTGCGTTCCACGTGTTCATTTTGGGCAAAACAAACAGTTTGTTATGTGTATTTTTTTTTATTTGCGTAATTCATCATTTGGAATCGTCATTCGCAACAGCGTAACATCAAAAATATCTGACATAAACTGTGAGTACACATTTTATTTATCTTGTTCTGAGTGAATTTGAATAAATATCAGTTTTTCAATTCGATGAAAAAAAAGCGGACTTAACAACATTGACTGGACACTAGGGCCATGCTGAAAAATTACTCTTTTCCTTAACCTAATTCCACATAAATGATTTAAATAACCTTTGTTACTACAGCATCCAACTGAAATGGACAGTATGCAAATAAATTTTCTTGAAAATATTTATCGCAGAACAGATTGAATGAAAAATCCAGGAAGAACGTTAAGAATTTGAATAATAAAAAATAAAAGTTTGGAATTTTTATCGCTAAAATATCGCGCCAACTTAACTTTATTGCTCTGCAAAAGCTGTCATTATCGGTGGAAGAGTTTCGCCAAAAATCTGTTTATAGGGTTATGGTTTTAAAATTGTGTGAAAGAAGAATGTATCTTGACAAGATTTCGCATATCAGTTAAATCATTTCCATGACGAATGAATTAAATGCATGATGATTTCTTTTGATATCCAATCATATAGTCCTAGAAATGAATTATCAAGTGTTAAAATGTTACTGTCGACAGTCTGTCACGTATGTGCACTATGTGACAAAAATGTCAACAAATGCCGGAAATGTCACGAAACTGCACATAATATGTACTAATGTATAGAAAAAACGGTACAAAATGAAAATGCTTTCGAAGCGAACCAAAAATTTATGAATTCCGAATTCAACATTGCGAAAATGGCTGCTTTTTACTTTCGTAATACTTTTTGATTTTCTAATCTCTTTTCTACATGGGTCAGAATAACCAAAAGACTTTGAAAAATCTTTTCAAATGAATAAAGAACAAAAAATCACGCATGCGAACAAAAATTTCTCTCATTTCCTAAGTTTAGAAGCAATTTATACGTTACAGCGTGCGTTTGTTTTAGTTTTTTCATCCGCCATTAGACAGTGACTGCAGCGCCCCCTATAGTTTGTTGGAGTTGCGAATTTATCCTACAACTACATTTTATCCAACCAATGTACACAAAATTGATCGGCCTGATTCGCAACTTCAGAGCTCGAATACGCTACCTTGCGGAGATTAACAATACTAAAGAAAAGGGTAAAACATTCCATTCCACGTGTTTTCTTCGGGGTAAATTACAGGCTTCAGACATTCTATGATATAATGTAATTTCAGAAGAATAGAAAAGAGAGCTTCACACAAACACGATGAAAAATTACTGTCATTCACTAAGCGTCAAAGCAAGTTATAAGTTACGGCTTTCGTTTGTTTTACCTTTTTTATCCGCCATTAGACAGTAGCTGCAGCGTCCCCTATAGTTTATTGGAGTTGCGAATTGGTTGTTAATTGCTTTTAAAAATTAAAGTTTTTTAACAGTAATCAAATAACTTCGATCAATAAAGTCTCAATTCACAAACAAACGTTAAATTCAGCAACACGTGAACATCATTTACAGCCTTTTAAAACTGATTTCGAAAACTTTAATATTACTTTCAAGACCATTAAAAATCTAGAAATATTGATCGGAACAAACGTATTTCTTTATAAATATCATTTGAATGTTTTTACAAAAACGCCATTTTTTCCACAGGGCGAAAAAAATCGCATTGAAATTCCAAACTATTTCCATTCTGGAGCAAGAAAGAAAATTCGATTATGCATCCTTTTTACCTCCGTCCTGAGTGAAATGAAACTTGTCATACAAGAGGCCTTTTCTCGCTTCAACCCTACATGCATTTCTCCTTTTAAAATATCTGTTTTCTCCCTGAAGGGCAGAGGCACACTGACATTGAAAATTGGTTTTCAAAGTTGTAAATTTGCATATTCTGGAAAGGACATGAATACAAAGTTATCGCTTTATCGGCAAGATTTCATTCACCAGGGGCATTAATTATGCGTGTTGTTTTCTCTCATATTGAGCTTATTAGCATTTCTTCAATCATTAACAACAAATTAAAATTAACAAACCCTATTTTTCAAAGATTAAATACTTGGGAAATTCTAATAACATCGTGCAGATTCAGCGTGCATGCGTCATTTGCTGCAAAGTATTCAAAATTTTGTGAGAGAAAAACAAATGTCCTTTCATCATTTTCATTCTTTCATTTGCTATGCATATTCATTAACAATATGTTATATCAATAGAAAACGGATTATCTATTTTAGACTCATAAATTTGCCTTTTTTCTTTTATCATGCCCTACATTTTCCCGAAATTTTTTGATAAATGATCATGCAGAATGTAAGTAGACTGTTCGAGCTGGGGATCCTCAATGAAAAACAGAGGGCAATGTATTTCAAAAAAATTAATAAATAAATACAATAATGTTTTTTTTCAGTAAATTACCGCCCTATAGCCAGGGCTAAGGCAGAAATACATGAAATACACCGACAGCTCAATCATTCCAGCCGAGGACTGCAGTTTCGTGCTTATTAGCACTCGTCAGCCCGGCATCGGAAGTGACTGAGCTGGAGGTGGGGGAAGGAAACCTCTCAAGGACGCCAAGAGTGCCAAGCAAAACTGGTAGCTAATATAGAATTAGCACTGACCAGACGAGTGACCGAAGCAATAGTTCGGTTCAACTCGAAGATTGAAGGCAAGGCAGTAAGTTACCGCCCTATAGCCAGGGCTTATTAGCACTCATCAGCCCGGCATTGGAAGTGACTGAGTTGGAGGTGAAAACCTCTTAAGGACGCCAAGAGTGCCAAACAAACTGGTAGCTTTGTTTGGCACTCTTGGCTCCCTTAAGAGGTTTTCCACCTCCAGCTCAGTCACTTCCTATGCCGGGTTGATGAGTGCTTATAAGCACGAAACTGCAGTCTTCGGCTGGAATGACTAACCTGGCGGTGTATTTCATGTACAATATTATTGTTTTGCTTTTAAATTTCTTATTTAAATTAATTTGTTATTCCGCATTTTTCTGTTCTGTTTCGTAATCCAGATAACAGTCAATTTTATTTTGATACAGTATTAAACTGAGTGACTTTTTTTTTAACGATTTCCATTTTTTCCGGAATGAAGTTCAAAAACCCCACAACTAATTCTTTGAACATTTTCGTTGTATCCCTCCTTTAAAATTTATGATTAATTATGCAACAAATTACATGGATTAAGATTTTTGTTTTACTTTCAAACAAAGAGAGATAGGGGATGTGGGAGAGGGTTGTAAATAGCATGTTCGTTTCTAATTCTTGCATTTTGTTCATAAATGTCAAACAACATTTTCATACACGAATTTCGTTAGTAAGCATGTTATCTACATAATAACCACTGCTTGGTTAGTGTTTCTTACGAAAAGAAATTAATTTACTAGCTTTGAAAACTCCTTTCAAATGTGATGACCTGCCTCTAACAAGGGTAGGTTGTCACATACATTTTAAATAAGCAAAAGACTTGAACATAATGTTTAGCTATAAATATCATTTAGCAAAACACACCTGACTGTTGTTAACATGACGACAAGAGGCTTTTGGTCTCGTCCAGTCTGTTTTTGAAATTTCTAACCCTGTTGTCCGGAAGAAAAACATCTAATTGATTAAGCAGTAAGTTACCGCCTTTAAGCCAATGTTAAGATGCAATATATCGTACAGCCCGGTTATCCCACTCAAAGACTGCAGTTTCGTCCTTTGAGTTCGTAGCAAATACGAAACTGCAGAGTCTGGATGTGATAAGCGGGCTGTTGGAAAATTGAATGTATCTGATTGATTTTTAGTCATCGACATATTGATGCGAGGTACTAACTCGCTGTAATGCAAAAATGTGAAAGCAGAGTGTCACATGGCTATAATGACCTGTCAAAGAAATATGTATTGGGGTCGGTTAAAGCTAGGGACAAACAACCCCAATTCTATTCTGACAAGCATCCCCACTCAAACCTTTTCATTGTGTAAGCTAGATTTTTTTAACATGCGAGAGTTTAGAAACAGAGCAGTTGCGGTAAATAATGACTAAAATTGCAGTATTTCAAATTACTTTTTCGCCAAATGCACAGGGAATATCAAAGACACAATAAAAAGTGATTTGTTGTCGCAAAATAAATTACTCACATGCTATAAAATTCGTTTTTCAACTGTTGCAATTACTAACTCTTTCACATCCAGTCACTAACAACGTTGACTCACTACTAACGCTAAAATACAACTGTAAACGATACTTCAGATCTATGCGATCTCTGTAGGCGAAGATATAAAACATGTGACAATCAGTCCATGTAATACACCGCCAGCTCAGTCAATTCCATCCGAGGACTGCAGTTTCGTGCTTATTAGCTTCATCAGCCCGGCATAGGAGTGACTGAGACGGAGGTGGAAAACCTCTTAAGGAAGCCAAGAGTGCCAAACAAACTGGTAGCTAATACAGAATTAGCATTGACCAGACGAGTGACCAGTCCTCGGCTGGAATTGACTGAGCTGGCCGTGTATTTCATGTATTTCTGCTTTAGCCCTGGCTATAGGGCGGTAACTTACTGAATATACCTGCCTTGCCTTCAGTATTCGAGGTGAACCGAACCATTACTTCGGTCACTCGTCTGGTCAATGCTAATTCTGTATTAGCTAGCTACCAGTTTGTTTGGCACTCTTGGCTTCCTTAACAGGTTTTCCACCTCCGGCTCAGTCGCTCCTATGCCGGGCTGATGAGGGCTAACAAGCACGAAATTGCAGTCCTCGGCTGGAATTGACTGAGCTGGCGGTGTATTTCATGTATTTCTGCCTTAGTCCTGGCTAATAGGGCGGTAACTTACTGAATATAATCAATCCACGTGACTACCATCTACCGTCCTCCTACCTCCCTTTCCCCCATCTCCTACGTGTCTTTACTAGCCACATATAAAACAATGACATTCATAAAAATCATTTTTTGCTCCTATGCAGACGCATCCACGACTTTGCATTTCGTCACATTGAAGTCATGCTACGAATGTGAATTGTCCAACAAAGTCTGACAAAGCTAGTATACATTTGTCTTGCAATTTTAGGCTTTGAAAACAAGAAACTAGGGTTTTATTTCGAAACTTAAAAAAACTATTGCGAACTCCGAGTTAGAAATGAAATGCATAAGTTAACCCAGTTTTATAAAGGTAAGAAGCATACATAATATTTTTAATATCAAAAGAAGTGCAACTGAAATTTCCAAATAACTCCCAGTAAGTTAATACAAGGTTAACTAGCTCGCTCTAGTATTACTGCAGTAGTTAATTAAATAAAACCGTAATGAGAAAGTGGAATGGCCCCCACTTCGTTTCCCGTACTTGTATCTCCTGCTTTAACAGGATTTAATGGTCGAAGGCATGAAAGCTGCTCATTTAACCCAATTTCTTGGGAAGTTGCAATTTAGAACAACAAAGATAAACTTAGAGTCCTTTCATTTACATAATGGATGATTACTCCTAAGCTAATTATTCAACTTGTACTTTTTAGAATCTTTCAGCAAAAGAAAAAAAAATGAAACTGAAACATCGTTAGAATCTGGAAATATTGCTTCGAACTAGTTTGTTTGTGTAAAAGAAAATCTCATACACGGGAAAAGAACTTAAGTTCTTTGGATGATCTTCAAAAACAAAAGAGAAAAAGTATAATTGAGAGTGGTATTAAGAGTTAAATATAAAACAATGGAAAAATATCATCAAAAGTGAAAAAAAAATCAGTTTGCATGTAGGTAGTTGCGGTAAATCCAACCTGACACTGTTGTAATGCTGTGATTAGCATCTGCGTAGCTTTCACAATGCCGCCAATTTAGGTTTGCCCCAACCATTGAACTACAGCAGGATTTCGCCACCTTTTTCTCGCTCATGGCCCTTTTTAGAACATTAAATACGTCTGTGGGCCTCCATTTGTACTATATTTACATAACGCACCTGCTGCCTGTTTGTAAGATTAACTGTGGAATACACTTAAAGATAAATTTCTTATTTATTAACACATAAGTACAAAATATTTACTTTAAAAATGCGTTCCAAATATACATAATGGAAAGAGGGTTAAGAAGCTGAAGCTATGTTTGCCACTACGGTTAATTAATGCCATTTGTATTCGCATTTTGAGCGTAGTATCCTCAAATATTAGTACTCGAAATGCTCAGTGATGTTCATATAATAATAGTTAAAAACGTCACGACTCCCCTAAGATGTTTACGTTCCCTTACATTTCATTTCCTTTCCGCAGATTTTCTTGTGAGTAGCACGGGAGACACATGACCCCTGTCGAGAAAAGCTAAGGATTTCCTAGTTGGCGACATTTTACGACTGCATTGAAATCGTGCTGCTTGTCGCAATGTTTAGTCAAAGCTGCATGGGAAATATTTACACTGTTTGACAATTGCTAAGGAACAATAACGTTTTTTTGGAATAGTTAGGAATAGACAAGGATTAAAGAAACAGAACTAAGCACATAGTTAGTCGAGAGGAAGTGCCTTCATTATAAGTACAAAATAGCACAGATATTACTGCATCGATGAAGTAAAAACTTAAAAATAAAAAATATCTCACTTAAATGATTTTCAAACAACGACAAAAAATTGATCTATCTAACAATGATGGAGACATGAGTACCTTAGTATGATGTCGTATTGAGATGGGGGAAAATGTCTGTTGGTCTGTCTGTCTGTACCCCTCCCCCCCCCCCCCCATAATAACTTTTGAGTGAATAGTTCGATTCGAACAATTTTTTTTTTTTTTTTCGAAAGATCTTGGCGAGGACATCTCATTCCTATATTTCATTTTTTGATTTGAACTAGTTTTTGTTCAATTTTGAACAGTTTAAAAAAACTTAACATTAGCGCCTACGGGGAAATTCAAAGCAATTCCGAGCTGTGTGGCGAATTTGCTTCAAACAAACTTTGTAGGAAAAAGCTTTTGATGAAAAACTTGTATATAAAATATCTTTTCGATTTGAACAATTTTTCGTTCAATTTTGAATAGTTCAAATCCCTTACCATTAGCCCCTACGGGGAAACTGAAAGTCAATGTAGATTCCGTACTTGAAGGCGGATTTACTTCAAACAAATTTTGTTGGAAATAGATCTTGACCACAAACTCCAGACTCCGACTCCGAGAATTTACGGGCACCTGACTTCGACTCCAACTCCCGTGCCCGACAATTAGTCGGACTCTGACTCCCCGACTTCGACTCTGACTTCGTAGCTTTGGCAAAAATGTATACACGGAGGAAAAATGACTGACTCCGATTCTTAGAATCGACTCCGACTCCGACTCTTTTATCCCAAAATGAGATTGACTCCGACTCCGCAGCCATGTTTTTAACTGTGAAATAATTATTGTTAATATGACTTCTTTTTATTTTCACTCTAAAGTTTTAATTTAGGTATTCAGTTTTCGGCGGAAAAACTCGAAGTCATTTACGTTTCTACATAAAGATATGCGCAGATGTTTTTTTTTTTTTTTTTTTTTTTTTTTTGAGCAATCACGATTGCTAATTGTTTTCATTTGACCGTCATTGATGTTAGGTTCCTTTTTCAACCCCACCGTCCTCTGCCGTCGAGACTCCTCCTGGTAGCCGCTGCTCCTAATCGGTGGCGTCCATGTCCCACACACACGCACGCTCATACACACTCACACACTCGCCTTTACATACATACACACACGCCAACGTGCATACACACAGGTCTACGCACGTACACACACAAGCCTACACATACACAATTATGCACACGTAACCGGCCAAGAGGAGGGACAGGAACCGTTTCTAGAAACAAGCGAGTGGGGTAGTAACCAATGTGTAGGGACCTGTCGCAACTCGTGATTGCGAAAAACATAATTTGAATTCAAAATTTGAGAATTAAAATTAATTTTGAAAAATTCGAAAGTTTTTTTTTCTGATAATGAAAATTATTTCTTTAAGTTGACAATTTATTGTTTTTATTTATTTTGGTAAGTGCATTAATTCATTTAAAAAATTATTTTTGGCAACAGGGGAAGAAGTGTTTCTTTATTTCTTTCTTTTTTTTTTTTTTTTTTTTTTTTTTGATATGATGCATTTATTTTAATAAGCTTATTAATTTTAATTATTATTTTTTTCGTTTTGAAAGCGGTTAAAGAATTTTTTTTAAGGGTCAAAAGTGTATTAGCTGCTTTGATTAAAAGGTGCTGCTATTTTATTTGTTCGTTTATTTATTATTTATTTATTTATTTATTTATTTATTTTTTATGCATCTAATTTTTTAAATGAGTAAAACATATTTTATTCCTAGAAATTAGCTTAAAATTTAAAAAATTATGTTTGAAACAATTTGCGATTTTCGCTATTTTTAAGAATATTGATCAGGTACTAGAAAGTAGAATGGGTATACAGGAAAGTAGGCTTGTTTAGTTTAAGACGGAAATTCTTGTTTTAAATGAAAAGGTAGGTGTGTATGCTTAATCAATTTATTTTTCAAGAAAAAAATATTGAGTGTAGCAGATGAGAATAATCGTGTCAAGTTGCCACATCCACGTTAGGTTGAGTAGAACTTTAAGAACTACAACAAACGTCTTCTCTTTTTTTTTTAAACTGATTTAACTGATAAAACTCCTAGTGTTATTATTGCAAGACAAGAGGCAAATAGGTTAATTTTTGTACTTATCTTTTTTTTTTTTTTTTGTAATTTTAGCTTTATTGCGCTATTTTAGAAAAAGTTATTAGTTTTATTTATAAAATATATTGTTCTCAACTGCATTAGAGAGTGAGTTAGCAAAAGCATCATAAGTTCATTAAAGTTGTGCACATTTTCCTACGAACTTCTCAGCTGAATTTAAAACAATGTCATTTTTGTGTTCATATTATTATCATCAAAGAAAGAAAATTATAAATTATTGTTATATTTTTAGAAAAAATTTTTAGAAAACTAAAATACATAGGCAAATTGCTGATCTATGGAAAAGTCTATGAACTTTCTAAGTGGGATCAAATATCCCCCATAAAGGGATAATGCATCCCTTGATGTGGGGACACATGATCCCTTTAAAAAACATTGAAAAAACTAGTTTTACCAAAATTATATGCTTAATTTCAACAAAAAAATATTGTCAGCTAGAGGAAAAAAACTATCATTTTTCACTCAAAATGTTTAAAATAACTGAAAATTTGCAGCAGAGGAGGAAAAAAATCAAAACTAAAGTAAGAATCTAGTATCCCCTGTATCATCTACGCAATAAGAAAAGGTTAAAATTGTAACCGATATAATTTCATTTACACAGTCTGTAGTAAAATCAATATGATTCAGACTATCATAAAATAAAAACTCTATATTGCTCGTCTGAAAAAAAAAGCACCATGAGGAATATTGGGATGTATAAATATGTGAGTTTTAGGAAATATATAACAAAAGTACCTATACAGATGATCTGAAATAAACAATGGTCATTTTTCAATACGCGGGTTTAAAGAAAAGAAATGGTGAGTGAACCAACAGTCATTGCATTTTGTCACCTAAGAAATCTAAAATTTAAATATGATTCAAAAAGTCTGTTAAAATGCCCATTTAAATCTTTAAAAAGAAATTCTAAAGCTGACATTCATTTTTTTTAAGTTTGAAATTTAAAAAAAGAAGGAAAAAAAACAAGAGTTTTAGAATAAAACTTTGAAATTTCAGTAAATTGCTCTTTCCAACAAATGATTAAGTTCTGCATCACATCCTTTAGAACATTGGCGATGTTTTAAGTATTTGTATTACTTAAAAGATTTAGGTCATTTTCCTTATTGCATGAATTTTCAATTGCTAAAAATAGTGATTTTAGAGAAGTTCTGACCGTCGAATAAATGTCATACAAATTTCATCTTCCTCAGGTTTTTTTAGTTTTAAACTGTTGTAAAACTTTAGAAGGAGAAGAGTTTGTTCTATTTTTGTTGTTAAAAAACTTTTCTGAAAACCAGAAGTAAAAAACACCAAAGAAGTTTCAGAATGAAATCTTAGCACTAACAGATGATTCAACTTTTGATTCCATTTTATTCGAACCTGTCAAAAGTTTGTAGCGTTTCCTAAGAAATAAATGAAGAGATATTCACCTTTGTAGATATCTAATACTTAAATTTCCGTAATATTCAGTTCCTGTTCTTTATATGTAGCAAAGAAGTAAAATATCTTTTGCAATAAATCTCTTTAAAATAGCGACACAGTAAAGAACTATAAATATTAATATATTTGTGCTTTAAGTTGTGCTTCACTTCTCACTGAAAAAAAAAAAACAAAGTAGAATATATTTATACTTTGCATCCGTATATTTAAATTATATAAAATTAAAATACATATTCCTTTCCATGAGTCTCTTCCCCTATTCCAGTCGCTTTTTCTTTTTATAAACATTTTTTCCTCCATTAATCCGTTCGAACGTAGAAGCTAACTGACAGTTATTATACTTTCGGCAGACATTTATTGGATAAAATCCGATCGCTCCTTTTTCCTCCTCGAGAAAAATTTGAATGTCCGGGTTATAATTCATGAATGGAAAGTGTAAAGTCATAAATAGCTTCTGCCTCGTCAAAAATTTGCAAGTAAAAGTGAAAAAGCGAAAACAAAAAGGAGAAGAGGTAATCTGGTAAATGGATCGATGCAATATTTTTGTGCCTTTTTTCGCAGAAAATTTCATTTACAGCGATTTGTTTATTCCTGAAATAAAATAGTTGCATAGACATTTAAGTGTTGCAATTGCTCTGTAAAAAAAGTAGACCCCTAGTTTATTGTCCACTTTTTCATGAAACCTGTAGTTCTCTTCAATAGGTTCGTTTATATGCAACATTCTGGTGCAATTCTTCTTCACAAATGTATTCTGAATCCAAGCAGCGGTGTAATAGTTTATAATTTTCTGACAAAATAAATTCTCACGCAAAGACTTTTTGAAAAAAAATAATTACCGCACTTAAAATTTAGAAAATTTTTATGCATTTTAAAATATTATGTTACGCAATAAGTAAAAAAAGGGGTTTAGTAGAAAAAAATAAAGGAGAATAAACTTTTATTCCAATAACTTCACCATTTCAATTTTTCTTAAAAGTTCCGAGCATCTTAAGTGGATTGATCTTTCCCTTACAATAATTTGAATGGCATTCTCCGAAGCATATCCATTAAGGGCTGTATGCTTCCTCTTTCCCGCATTTTCTGTAATTAAGTCTCTTGCTCTCTGCCTTGGAGCAGTTTTTAGACTAAGTGCCATCTCATTATAATGGAAATCACTTCAGCAAAAAGAATTAGATCGACAAGATTATAAATGCGTTACATTAAATCTCAAAAGGGCGATATCATTCAAGATATATATATATAAATATTCATATATAGTTTTGTCGCGATTCACTTAAGCGCATATATTAATTTGACCAGCAATAGTTCAATATATCTTTCTTTCATTACTTTGAGGAGTAATCCTTTTTGGAATTAAGCTTGTAAATAGTTTTGTTTTCTTATGAAATTTTCAAAATATACTTCCTTTTAGTGTCCTTTGCTTAGAGTGGTAGTGATTTAGATCAGGGGCCGATTTACAATTTTCAGGGCCCTAAGACACAAGGTTGTTTTTGAGGTTCCATTTCGCCAAGTTCTGCGAAATACATACAAAAGTTATATTTAATATTGTGATACAATTTGAATCTCAGTGCAAATATTTTGAGACAACAGCAAATTTTAAAGAGCCAGTAACTTTTTTAGAAATATATCAAATAAAAATTCAAAAATTAATTTAGCTATTTTTTTTTTCAAAAACGTAATACCATTTAATTTACGAGTCTTGCGTGCGAATGGTGAAAATGATGAAGTAATGTATTTTTTGAGTAATTATACGCCATATGTAGTTTTGGAGCCCTGGCACTTGTCTCGAACCTCTACATCAAATCTTTCTCGATGAGGTTTATAATTTTAATTAAATTAACCTATTTTGTGTATCATTATAACACATTCAAAATACTTCCTTTAGTGTCATTTGCTATGTTCAACGACAACTTCTATTGTTATTGCTATTTTATTTATTTTTATTGCTATTGAATGTTTCCAAAAAAAAATTATGGTTTTAACCGTAACTCCGTTTTTTTTTTTTTTTTTTTTTTTTTTTTTTGACGAAATTTAAACATTTTGAAATGCTGTAATATCATATTCATAATACATTTATGAAGCTTTGGTTTTTGTGGAGGATCTTACCATTGGCTCATTTACAAATGTATAAAACCCTTGTGAAAGCAAATACCATTTTAATTTTTTTTTACACGATATAACTTTCAAAATGCTAGGACTTGTTCATGTTCTGCTTATAATTTATTTAATATGAATAAAATTTCAGGAAAAGATCACTGAAATTTATAAAAAAACTAAAACATTTAGAAACCTTGAATTTAGAGTGTACAAATTCGAGATTTAAAAAAAGGACGGTTCAAAAAGCTGAAACAAAAAGCAATGTTTCAAAATCTGGCTGTTCATGTTCAATCCTTGCTTGCGAAACTTTATTAGAAACACAATTTTTTTATTACTTTGTTATTAAAGGATAGGCGAAGAAAGTTTAACCTTTACGCATAGGGTGTTATTTTCATGGATGTATTGAAACCGTTTGTAGTTACTTATTATTTTCGGATAAGAGGAATATAGCTGAACATAAATTTTCTACGAACGAGTCAGATGTCGAGAGTTCAGATCATAGCTTTTTCCCCTGAGAAGGCAAATCGCATGGGCTAAAGCAAATCAAGAGCAAAATAAATGCTCCGGCGAGAAAAAAAATCCACTTTATCTCAAAGAGATCTTCGATTTTCTTTTTTCCTTTTTTTCGATCAGTTACTTTTTGTCAACAAGTATGCTTTTATTATCGATTTTTCTTTTGTTTGGTGCCATTTTCCCTCCTTCCTTCCTTTCCTGTCTTCGAATTGAAGAGAAAGAGAAAAAATATGCATTAGGCACTATTTTTCAGTGAAATATTTTCTTCAGCAAAACATTTTACTATTTGTAAACCATAGAGCACACTCTAAATGTAAAGTAGTAAAATTTAATGGTAGTGTTATTTCTCTAAGCAAGTTAACCTACAGCAAAGGAAATGCACGAAAAATTCAATACAAGAAAATATAAACTGCAAAAATGCTCAGTAAGGAACATAAACTATTATTTAAATTTAGTAAAAAGCACATGAAATAATGTTGGGTCAGTTGGAGTATAAAGAAACATGGGGTAAATGGAAACTAACTTTATTATAGTTACTTCTGGTGAACTTTATTTAAATTTAATTAAAAGCACATGAAATAATGTTGGGAAAGTTGGAGCAAAAAGAAACATGGGGAAAATAGCTAACTCTATAACGGAACGTATTGTGACTTTTATTTAAATTCAATGAAAATTACATTAAATAATGTTGGGTCATTTGGAGCAAGAGGAAACATATGGTGAAAATTGAAACTAACTCTATTTCGAAACTTATGGTGATTTTTATTTGTATTTAATGAAAAGCACATGAAATAATGTTGAGTCAGTCAGAGCAAAAAGAAACGTGGGGTAAATGGAAATTAACTCTGTAACGGAGCTTGTGGGGATTTTTATTTAAATTTAATAAAAAGCACATGAAATAACGTTGGGTCAGTAGGAGTAAAAAGAAACATGGGGTAGATAGAAACTAACTCTATTACGGCACTTGTGGTGATTTTTGAAGCTAAACCTTTGGTGAGTAAAGGCAAGGCAACATAAAGAAAACATTCCTAAAGTTCCGCGTGTTCCAAACGATTGCGTAAGCGTAATTGTTTGAAAATGAAAATGCGAAGAGAAAATTGTTTTTAAAATATAGTGATCTTACTCATTTTCCTCTGCATTGGGTCTAAAATTGCGATGTAAAAGTTTCAATTTGATTTACTTGTTATGTGGAAGGTTATTAAAAGCACTTAGGGGAGGGTGGCCTAAAGCGGGTAGGTCGCCCAAAGCGGGCAGGCCTTCGTATTGTGCCGCTAGATGTGTTCACAAGTGCCCCATCGTCTACTTTAGAAATAATTCGCAAAAATAAAGAATTTTTAATTTAATTAAAAAAATTTAACATTGTCATAACTTTACTTGAATGTTCATACAATGGTCGTAATAGTTAGATTTAGATTATCATTTAATTTTAAAAATGTTATCACGTGCAGAAAACAGTGATAAAAAAATTTTCACACCTGCGAAAATAAGAAGTTGCCACCACAGAAACATAAAATGGCTCATTGCTCTGAATGTTTGTCCAAGAAGTACAACTGGTACAGTCCTTAATTAAGAATTGTTCCAGATTTTTTTGCTTGAAGAGATCTTAGTAAAACATACCATGTTCACTTGACCCCTTGTTCACATGAGCCCCCTTTTCCCCTATATGATATTTTATATTAATATCCTTCCAGTGAGCGCTGCCGTCACGCGTATTTCTCAGATACACTATTATAAAAATATATATGTTCAAGACGTAAAATTTCAAAATTACGTTGACTTTACTTTCAAAATTAGCTAAGAGTTAATAAGCACGATTTATTTTCAAAGTAACCATTTAAAACACAGAACATGCTGCCTTAAAACACCAAAACATTACAAATTGATCCAAGAATTATTTTTATTTTAAAGGTACATGAAAATAAATTAAATAAGAATGTCGATATTTGAGCCTATCATTTACATTTCGAGTGTAAAAGGTTATTGCTAATATGAAAGTATAATGAAAGCAAATTAAAATAACAGAAAAGCAAATTAAACTGAGCAGCCACGAGTACCTCTCAGATACAAGCAGCATATCTGCAGACTGCTACTGATGCTAAAAAAATTCCTCTGATGTCTAAAAGTAGGTCATGTGGAGGGGGGGAAATACTGACAATTAAACGCTCGTAGTGTTATTAGCATAAAGCTGTAAAAGAAAATTACCTCTTAGTGGATTTTTCAGATAGACGCCCAATGTGTTTGTGTGTGTGTGTGTGTGTGTGTGTGTCTACCTGTCTGCTTCTTTGCAACAAGCCCTAATACTTCGCTACTTAGTGGTTTGACACAAAACTGAATTTTGAGAGAAGAACAAATTGGTAATTAATGTAAAACAAAAGTTTTCAAAATAAATTTGCATTTTTTAACTAAGAAATTTAGCAACCTAAATAAAAAATTGTATAAGCGAAACATCTAACAGCAGTTAGAAATTTTGTTCCCGAGAGACATTTAAGTCAATCGAAAATGTCTTCGAATCCTTTATCATTGTAACCAAAAAAAAGAAAGAAAGAAAGAATACATTAAAAAAATATTCAAGCAAAACAAATTTATTAAATGTGACAGTACCGAGTTAAAACTCACTTAATTAAGTTAAAAGCAGCCGTTAAAATTAAGTGGTATTATTTCATGCCATTAAAAAGGCACAAATGTCTTAAACCTTCCTAATACTCCAAATACTCCTTGTTATTCATGAAAAAAAGTCATGATTTCTCTTTCTTAGAACAAGATTAACAAATTGTTGGGATTTAAAAATATTAATCAGCGCAGCGAGGAAAATTCAAACATTTACGACGAATTTCAACTCCACTTGTATTTTTTAATGAGGACTTACATATTTCTCCGCTAATCAATGCAGTTCGCTTAATTGGGGTGATTTCTATCTTAATGCTGAGGTACTTAAAGTGAAAGCTGCTCAGAGGATGGAGAACAAGAAGGAACTTAATTAAAGGAAATAGGAAAAGGATGAAATATGGCAACTAAGCAGTCTTTACAATGTGTGGTAAAGAAGTCATCAGGAGACGAAAGTTAAAGTAATGTCTTGGCGAAAGATCAATCCTCAATTATAAGAACGGAAAAAGGTAGACAATTAAGACAAAATATTTTCTTAAGGATTTCTTTTATTATTTGTGTTTTAATAAAGTAAAAACTGACATATATTTCAGAAAAGAAAAATAGTATTTACTTTTTCAACAACTATTTAAAAATAATAATAATAATTTTTTGTTTATCATAAACACCAGCTAAATAATACCCATGTTTCGAAAAAAATATTTTAAAAGTGGTTTAATTCATGAACTTGTATTATTTTTTTAATATTACATAATGAAAGAAAACTTTTCTATAATAAGCTGAATTGAAATAGCTTTTTTGTTATTTTTATACAACTCAAAAATGCACACATTTTGTGCCAAGTACAGAAATGGAAACAGTTTATGTGGATTGTTCTGCAATTATATTGTTATACTCAATATAAAAAAATTAAATAAAAACTGCAAATTTTATAAAAATAGAGTCATAATTTGCTAAGAATTTCTGAAACTGATGTTTTTGAAGGTTTATATTTTTTATAAAAAGATCGAAGGTGGCAGTGTATTCCTCAATTTCTGTTATCTTATTTTTTACTCAAACGTTTTAATTCTTTATTGTATACTGAAAAAGCACTTATTTTCGCGACGCTTTAATTTTCGCGAGCGTGTCATAATCGCGCAAATTTAAGTTTCGCGAAATATTTCAACATTATGGCACGTTTAAATACGGTCAATTTTTAGTTCAGTTCATATGAAGTTCGAAAAATATTCAGCCCGTTGAAATCAGCAATTTCTTCATTTTCCCGAAAATAAGCGTTTTTACACTACTCGAATCCATACCACATTCTTTTTAAAAAAAAAAAGCATAAATACAGGCAAACTACAGACAGATATTCGATTTCTATTAAAAAAAATAAATTAAACATTTTCTCGACATTTGGAATGTTTTCCATCCTTAAACATTCACACTCAGTTTAAAAAACGTTAAATATTCCATGTTACTACGAAAAAAAATCTTTAAAAAAAAGTATTTTATTCCTTACAATCAAATTATTAAACTTAGGAATTTTAATGGTTGAGCTGTAATGAAAACTAGATGAATAAATTATCACCTGTGTCCAAAACGGCTCATTGTTAAATGCAAAAGATTATTCTGATTCTTCATTTCATTCTATAAAGCACAAAGACTCCAGCTAGAGTTATTTTTGTTTGCGAGAACTGCTTTGCATGAAATGAATTTCATTTGTTCCGGATCATGAGCAACATGATCTCAGAAATTTTCTACAACTCCTTTCATCTGTTTAACAAGGTAAGACACGAATGCGGAGAGCGCACATAATTTCTTTCAGTGACGCCAGTTAAAGTTAAACCAGATTCTGAAATTAAGATTTACTCGCATTTATGGAAGACGGGTTCCAACATTAATTAGTCAGACCTTTTCAAACAAATGTGGGAACAATGGTGTTGAAACTTTCTTAAGTATTGCAAGTGAATCAGTTGTATTTTGGGAAACTTCGCAACAACTTTTATTTCTAAAAGAGTGCAAATATACAAAAAGTTGTTGCAAAACTGAACTAACTTATTCAACTTGTTTCATCACTGTCAAAGCCTAAAATAAAAGATTCGTGTTTTTACTACTTTTAACAATTAATTTGGGCGCAAATTTTACACTTAAATGTGCAAAATGAAATATTAAATGACAAAAAAAATAAATAAATAAAGTTAAGGTTTTATGAATTTTCCAGGGCTGTGGAGTCGGAGTCGGAGTCGTTAGAAAACATTCCGGCTCCGGGCTACTTTTTTTCCCTAATTTTCAGACTCTCTTTACATTAAAAAGAAACTGACAACGAATTGGTTCCAATTATGAATGAAGATTTTTAATAAAAAAATAATAACTGCCATTAGCAACTAGCTGACTTCTTGGCTTCTTTATCGAACTTCCTCTTTCTGTAATAGCTACCTCCGACAGCCCGCTAATTTGCTAGTTTTTATCACATTCTTTAACTAATAGCAACTGCCAGCAAAAGTTTTGTTCCCTAATATTCTGTATGTCGAAGCAGTTTTTGAATCGAAAGTAATCCCTTTTAAATAGTTTTTTTTTTTTTCTTTCATTTCAGTGATAAAATACTAAAAGAAATGCATCTATGGGGCAAGTCGGGGCAGTAGCCTAGGTTCTGAGGGGCGGCAAATTCAAAAAAGTTTTGGCGCGAAAGCACTATTACAAAAGATCCAATAAAATATAACAAATGTTTTTTTTTTCTTAATCTCAAGACAATTCTATTCGCTCTATTAAAAGGCATGAAATAAAATCATTATATGATTTCTTGATTACAACGCTCAATAGACGTTAATCTTTAAAATTTTTATATTAAGGTCAATTCTAAAGCAGCCAATAAAATTTAAATTCATAGTCGAAAGAAGAAATATAGGTATAGTTTCAAAGCTATTCGTACAAAGCTGTATACCGCCCCTCCCCCCACACCATTTTGTGTAAAATTTACTCCAGATGCATATATGCAAATTCTCCCCTACTTTCATCGAAATTTTATAATTGAAATATAATATAGGTATATTGGGGGAAATTTTCATAATTAAAGTAATTATATTTTTTTATAAACTCTTAACATAGTAATGTGGTGTCTCTCCCTCCCCCAAGGGTGTCACCCGGGACCTTTCCAAGGAAGCTTCTTTTTCTAAAGTTACATCTTCCAAAAATTTAATTCACACGATTTGATCAACATTAATTTGTTAAACATCAAAAGGAGAACAAATTAATTCTTCCCGTTCTTTCAAAAATTGGGGGTTTTGAGCAATCTCACTTTAAAAATCGAAACTATTGGAATTTAAAATTGAATTTTCAATGTTGTATTAAAATAAAATAAAACAAAAATCATTGGTTTGCAATAAAACACGACGCGAAAATTTCATACAAAGGAACTAATATTTCAATCACTGTTTGGGGGTTTTTTCCCCCTTCCCATAAGAGAGAAAAATTGAAAAAAGAAAAAAAAAAGCCGGAGCCGGATTCGGACGCTTAAAAATCCAGGAGTCGGAGTCGGCCATTTTTCTTCCGACTCCGCAGTCCTGGATTTTTCATTCTCTTTTTTAATTTTTCATTCTTTCTATATTGTTTTTTCAGTTATTTGTATTTGGTGGAATTTTTTATGTTGAATTTTACACTTATCTGGAACAAAAAGCATGAGAAATTTATTATGAGGTAAATTTTCATTATTTTATAATACAATTTCAGAATTGTAGCTTGAGGGCCACTTTTGGAACATAGCGTTCCAAAGGTGCCCCAACTTAACATAGGTTACAAATAAACAAAAAAAAAAAAACACTTTTGAAATGTAAAATATTGTTTTCGGCAAACTTTTTTACTATTAGAACATCATTCCAATGTTCAATTTTAAAAAAAATAATAATAATTACCAAGAAATTGCAAGAAATAAAATTACGATAGATTTTTTTTTTTTTTTGATTCAAAGCTGTCACAACTTTACTTGTTCTGGAAAGAAAAAAAAAATGATAACAGAACAATGTTGCAAAATAATATAATACAATGGAGTACAAAAAATTACCTTATATGTTCCTGGTTGGTAGATAAACAAAGAACATAAACAAAGCAGACAATGCTGCCACCCGCGAACATTAAATTATGCTAAAATAACGTAATAATCAGTGTAGAGTATGTACTGTACTTTAACAGTAAAATAAATAGTATTTTAGTACAAATAGTGTACAAAAAACAAAAAAAAAGACTCTTTAGTCTAATAATTTGGCCAGCACTGTAGTCTTGTGCGATATTTGGCTCAATGAGGTACAGGAAAAACCAAGAAATACAAATAAACAAAACAGAGAAATAATATACTATGCTGCAAATGTTATCCAGCGTGGCTAGAAAAAAATTGCGTAAGTTCTGTCCGCAGACCATTTTTTTTTCACACCTTCTGATATTTGATACCAAAAAATAGCTTCAAAGAAGTTCATTAAGTCGTGCATTCCCTCCCCAAGAAAAACTTTTATAACTTTGTTCAAGATAATGCAACCTCTTACCTATTCACAAATTCAAGAAAAATAAAAACTGACACATGAAATCTTCCAAAACTTTTATGAAAGAGTAGAATGTAATTTTTTTATAAATTTATGCCGAGAGAGAAGAGAAGTTGGGGAAAAAATCCAACACCGAGTTCAAAAGAAAATTCCGAACCATTTTTGTGTCAGTCATTTCGACATTGATCGAAAAATTATGTAGGGAAAAAAATGAATAACTGTCTTTCTATGAGAAAAGAAGAAAGTTCAGCATAATCATTATTCAAAACTGAAATATTGAAATTTTATTGAGGACGTGAGTACTTTCAATATTAAAAATGTACGGAACGAACAAACTGTATTATTTTAAAGTACCTGGCACAATATATAGTTAGGGAAGGGTGGCACAAAGCGGGTGGGTCGCCCAAAGCAGGTAGGCCTTCGTATGTTCCCCCCTCCCCATGATGTGTAAGGGCGATACATATGTATGTCGTGTTTACATGAACACCCCCGAGTTTTAATCAGTCTCAGCGAGGCAGCAGTGAAGCAGCATGGCGCAACCAGGATTAAAGTAAAAAAAATGATACATTTCTAAAAAAATGAAATTTTGTAATTTGTGATTAGTCGAAGACCAGCTTATTTTTTTACTGTCAATAACATTAAGTTATTTTGACACCATCCACCTACAAACTACGATAGTCATTTCGTTTTTTTTTTTTTTTTTTAAATTTTAAGGATATACATACTGAAATAAATAACGTGCCTTCGGGCAAGGCGGGGTTATTAATTTTGTGACTCGTGTGCTGACTTATTTTTTTTTTTAATTTTAAGGATATACATACTGAAATAAATAACGTGCCTTCGGGCAAGGCGGGGTTATTAATTTTGTGACTCGTGTGCTGACTTAGATTTTCTTTTTCAATAGGATAAAATATTGCCAATTTAAATAATAACTTTAAAAAGTTATTTTTTAGGATGGCAATTAATTAGTCTATTAATGTAATCCGTTATTTATTTATGTTTTATAAATAAATGTGCTGATTTTAAATTGGATGAGTATAATTTTTTATATTTTTTTTTATAATGGCAGGTAGCTAGTCAATTATTTTAATCATTTATAACTTCATATTTGATCGGCAAATGTACCAAATCACAATTAGTTAAGCTTACCCGCTTTGGGCTCCCTGGTAGGGCAAAGTGGGTTTATGAAATGTTTGTAACATTTGATAATAAATAAATATTGGGTATGAAATAATACAAAAATCACTTTTTATTTTGAAGTTCAAGAACCGTGCTAAGAAATAAAACAGAAATTGTTGCGATAAAAATACAAAAACAATAATTTTCAAGCGTTCTTCGAAAACTTACCCGCTTTGGGCCACCCTCCCCTATCTTTAGTTTAAGAAAATAGTATTTAATGTAAAAGGAAATATAATGGAAGTATAAGCCTCACCACCTGACTTGTACTTCTATAGTTACCCCCTTAAGGCACCTCAGGTACCTTTTTTTTTCAGAAAAACTGATAAAAAAATGAGTGATTTGCTTTTTTTTTTTTTTTTTTTTTTTGTCAGAAAATTAATTTATAGGTAAAATGTACGTTTTTTTTTTTTTTTTTTTTTTTTTTTTAAATTATAATTTTAGTCCTTTGAGGAGGAGGGTGACTAGAAAGCGGGATTGTGAAGTAATTGTTATAATTGTTATTCTTAAGAAAATGGAATAAAAGCAAAGTATTTGCCGGTAACTTGCGACCTTATCAGATACAGGCAAACAACGATGCATTATGCATGTATCTTAGCCAAATTACTTTAGTCAATGTCATTTTTTTTAGTTAACCAAGTACACCCCCAAGTCTACACCCTGTAGTAGAATGTAGATACCAGCTGTAAAATTACATTGTTCTAATCCAAAAGGTAAGTTTTATCTCCTATTAGGCTGGATGGCGCAGTGGTTAAACGTTACCTTTGAAAATCGTTGGTCAAGTGCTCTAATAAACCCACGGTCCAAGTGTTCTGTCGTTGCAGTTTAGTCATGCGGAATGTTTAAGATTCCTTGAGTGCCAATTTGACTCGGGCACCCTTTACTGAAGACAGTCCCAGTGTAATTTTGCATCGAGGGAGCCCAGGTGCCTCCATCGGATGGAAAACTGAGAGTTAAATTTCCCTAGTGCCATTGACATTTGCACTTTATTAGTGGTACATGAAATGTTGAATTCCAAATCGGGGAGATCAAGCCAAGTTTGCAAAAGACTATTTCCCTCAAGCAGCTCCTTTAAAAACAAATCTACATCCCTACTGATCATCCTAGGCTCCTGATCACAACTTTATTCAGTCACAGCTGAAATTTTACAAAGCAGAGGCCGTATGCGCTTTCTGATACCATACTTTCGTCTTGAGCTCCTGATAAGTGAATTTATGAGGATTTTAAGAGGTCTAAAGACCTTTAACCTTCAAAATTTTCGATTTTTTTCAAAAAATATATGTTATGCATAATTTAATTCTGATCAATTTAATACCTCATTTATTACCATACACCAAAAACGTTTCAAGTTATCGTAAAAATGCGTAAACTTTCCCCATAGAGATTTATGTTAACAGCAGCTGTTTAAGCCTCTTTTTCTCAGGTGCCGGTTTCTTCGGTTTTCTCGTTTTGCACGCATGATATCTCAGAAAGTTTCTTATATATTTCCGTAAAACTTTTCATGCATGTTTGTCTGGTATACTTTTATGATTTGAACCTAAATTTTAACTAAAAATAAAAATTTATATTAAAAAAATATTTTTGCCTAAAATTTTGGAAATTTTTGATATTTACTTATAAAATTTCAAAAATATAAATAAGTTATCTTTAAAAAAAAATAAATAAATAAATTTAGGTTCAGGTCATAAATATAAACCAGATAAACATACATTAAAAGTTTTTCCTGATATATATAAGAAACTTTTTGAGATATCATGCTCGCAAAACGAGAAAACCGAAGAAACCGGCACCTGAGAAAAAGATGCTTAAACAGCTGCTGTTAACATAAATCTCTATGGGGAGAGGTTACGCATTTTTACGATAACTTGAAAAGTTTTTTGTGTATGGTAATAAATAAGGTATCAAATTGTTCAGAATTAAAATATGCATAACATATATTTTTTCCGGAAAGCCAAAAATTTTGAGGGTTATAGGTCCTTAGACCCCCTTAACAGTTTCTCATTAAAGGCTGAACATTGACTCTCCAGGAAATTTGAGAGAAATTTCTCCATGCATTATTCCCGGAAAAAATGTAACTCCAAAATCTCGATTTCCGTGAAGAACAATTTCTATTGGGAAATAACTGCAAATATTTACTGTATCCTTTTCCAAAACACCGTACATGATCTGACCAATTCCATGCCTCAGTATTTCCAACTTCAGAGCTCCAAAAAAAAAAGGAATGAAATACACAAAAGTTTTAAATTTGATGTATTTTGGTTTCTTTTATTCTTATTGTTGTAGCAGCATTTGTCGCTTTCACTCTGCAAAGGCGAACAGACGTCTTCTTCTATACATTATTCACAGGACAGTTTGAACTCTGCAATAAAGATTTCGATATACAATAATTTCAACTGCAAAGACATCTTTTACGCAAGCACCTTTTTTATCCTTTTCCGATACTGAGAGTTTATTGAAACCACGTTCTTCTTTCAACCCTTTAAAATAAAATGGTTTTCCTATAAATAAACTTTTCCCCAAGGATTGAGGATTGTTTTCCGAAGCACCAACAAATCTAAACTTAAAACAGCAACGAATTCTGGGAATCGTTTTCTTCCAATATAAGTCTGGATATTGGACAAGAGAAAATGGTTCAATGTTGAATTTGTTGTTGCAACAGCTGATAAGATATACGTATTTTATCATCGATTCTTAGTTTTTGATTTAACAAGGTTGGGAATCATTGTAATATCAATTCGTACGCAGTTAAACCTCGTTTATTCGAATACGCTTGAAACGAATTACTGCTATATGAAACTGCGATTCCCGTCCTATTGTTTGTTGCGTATTGTTTGTCGGATAAGGCAGACGAATTGATTTTAAAAGTCCCTGAGTTCGTTTTAACAATTTGTGACTGTAATTTGTAAGCTGCTGCATCAAAGAAAACATCGTTCGTGCTTCTCAAATCCCCACGGTCTAATTTCATCGCATTACGTATTTCTGATGTTAAATTAAGCCACGGTTTTTAGAAGGTAAATGTAAATTCTTAAAATACGTTTTATCGTAGAGATACATGATGGTAATACAGATAAGTTGAGGTTAATGCATTTAGGAGATGAATCATAAATTTTAGCCCTTAGTTCATAGTGGATTTCTGTAAGTTTAATATTTACCTGTTTATTTTGTTTCTAATGAGGTTACCTATTGACTCCCCACCATTTGCAGCTGTAGCATCCATTCGATCACGTGGAACCACAATAAGCGGATCACCATATCAACTTCCTATTTTGAAACCCAGTTTCTTACCAGATGATAGCTTATTGGCCCTCACGATGTTAAATTACACAGGGAATGTAATTTAGCCGAGAGTGTTCAAGCTAAATAGACATTCAATGTAGCATTAAAACGCCTCACATTCATATCTCATGGACGTTGACGATTTTCTGAATTTTGAAAATCCACTGGCTGGAGCCGGGTTTGAAACCCGGACCTTGGGTGTCAGAGGACAGCGTTTACCGACTATAGATGGCAGAATACCGGTCTTCAAAGTTATACAGGGTCAGTTCGATCGAATCTGTCATACGAAAGGGGGTGATAGAAGAGCCCAAGCGGAGTATAGAACCACCCATTATCGTGTCCAATCCTTAACCGTAACCGAGTTATGGTAGATATCAAGAAAATGAGTAAAAAAACAAAATAGTGAGAAAGCGACCGATTTCTGAGATTCCTGTAGGACCTACAAGGAAAATAAGTACCTATTTGGAACGATCAGATCAAATCCTAAAAAATGACACTTTTTCCATTAAAGTAGTCGCCTTTTACAGCGAGCTACAAGCTTTCAAACGTTAAACGCACTCAGAATTGAAATGGAGGCCAAAGTTTTCAAGCGATATTTTCAAAAACAACCGTAGGAACTACAATCGGTCAAATCTACCAAAAACTAACCCATTTCACTAGCTTTCAGATGATACAACAACAAATCATATTAGGCTTTAACCCTGCTGCAGTGTTCGTTCCGAACGTACGGGTTCAAATGGACCCAACGTATCTAATTTCAATGGCTAAAGCCCCATTGATTTTCTGTTTCAAAATTTGATTATTACAAGAAGTTGTTTGATCTTGTTAGGAACTTTTGAACATAAAACACGCTCTTTATATGTTTCATTTTATGAATTTAATTCAAGAAAACACAAAAATAAACTAGTAAAATAGTAATTCCAGTTTTCGTCCAAATGACAACTAACATAAAATTACGTGAGCTAACATTTTATGAAATTTATAAGAAACTTAGAAGTTTAAAAAGAAGGAGTTGAAAATTGAAACGCTGTACAACAATATAACATTTATATTTGTATGAAATACATAAAATCGTTGAGTAACTGTATCAATGCATTTTGTACATATTTGATTCAAATGTGACTTACATACGTATTTGCCACACTTCATACATGCATTTTGTACTTTACTGTCTGATTTGCACAAATAGCAACGACCTCTTTTTCTACTAGTTCTTGCCGTGTCCAATGTTTCGGAAGTAGAACTGGCATCGTCTTTTGATTGCCTTTGCATGCTTTTCACTAACTTTGCAGCTGCTTCTTGGCGTGGGAGCACGTCTCTCTTCTACAAATTTGTTCTCTTACTAAAGCCATACCTAAAGTCTCTATAAAAGTTCTAAGCCGTCTGTAGGATTTTTCTTTCATACAGGCATCAGGATTTGCTGCACAGAATAGTATGAACGCAGGGTTTGGGGAGAAGGGTGCAAGGGAATTCCCCTCAATCGAGCACACTTGCGCAGCTTTGAATTCTATAAAGGGCAGTCTTGAAACAATGTCACTGTTATTTATCTATTTCATTACGTAAAAAGTAAAAAATGGTATTCAAAGTAAAAATTTAAAAAAAAGGCGGGGGTGGGGAGTCATACATAAATATATATATATATATATATATATATATATATATATATATATATATATATATATATATATATATATATTATTTTATATCAAATAATATGATTTATTTATCGTTATGTAATTTAGACATAATATAAGCAAGAATAACGTATGTTGTTTCTCTGATGTGTGTTTTTAATCTTATGGGTCCAAAAGGATCCGAACACAGTATACGTAAACTTTTTTCTGACAAGCAGGGTTATGTTTCAATTAAAACAAAAAAAAAATAACTTGAATTGTAAAATAAGAAAAGAAACAAATTTATGAAGTTACAACGTTATACCAATGTTATTCGAAATTTTATTGCAGCATGAAATCTCTTTTGGGTCGAAATGGATCCCAAACACTGCAGCAGGGTGAAGTTCAGCAGAAATTTAGGCTTTTGTTTGAAACAGTGTAAAAATCTGCATTCGTTGAAAAAGGAAAACCAACGAAGAGTCGCGCATTTTTCTGTTTCAAACTTTCAGTTTCACGTAAGCATGTTGATTTCCGTGTTTAAGAAAATGATATTTTTGTATCGAAATAATAATTTTTACATTTTATTAAGTGAGAAAACACAAGAGAACAATAAGAAGAAATAAAAAAGCATTACTTTCCTGTGCTTTCAACAAAGGAAAAATCTTTAATAAAAAAGTCACACTAACATCACACACACACAATGAGTACGTTTGATTAATCTTCAAAATTTACAATAGATGCTAAAATCGGTCGCCGCCACACCTGACGCATGCTTTCGCCTCTTTGCGAACTGAAACAACCGTTGCTCCTAGTAAAATTTCATTTCTTTAGTTTTACTACTGCTCCATCAAACCGGTTGCGCAATTCCTGCAAACTGGTTACTTCTGTTTTGTATACTTCTTTTAGAATCCCCAAGAGAAGTCCACTGGTGTCAGGGCTGGCGATATAGGTGGCTAAGGAATGGGACCCGTAATACCAATACATTGAGGTTACTATTCAGTTTGGAAATTCCGAACGGCATTTGAAAATAAGCAGAGTTACCACCGTGTTGAAAAATGATTTCCGCTCTCTTCGAATCAGGAATAGCATCCAGTAAGCCAGGCAAATGATGTTCCATGAACTCTAAATATGTGCTTCCTACATTAAAACACCTTAAAACATATGCAGACTCATCAAATGATCGCTGATTACGACCAGCCAAACATTTAAACTAAATCGAGTTTGAAACTTGGGGTCAAAATGGATTTTGTTCAGCAGACTGATGCCAGCTATGCAAAATTATCATGTCCCCTCGAGTGAATAATAAATCATGTGTTCGCAGTATCACCGTTCTGCCGATGTTGAAGAGTATGTACTGGACCGAGTAGTGGAAAACCCAAGTGTTAGTTTACGCACGATTGCTAGAGAAGGTAGACTTTCACAACGTAAAGTGATGAAAACATTGAACCAAAACAAGAGTATCACCCTTATCATTTTACACTGGTACAACAATTGCGCAATTCACGTTTAGAAAAGCGGATATCATTTTGCAGATGACTACTAGCCCGAGACACTGAAGAACACCATTCTCTAAGAATGATATTGTGGACAGATGAGTCGTTGTTCATTCACTACAGGGGGCATCATAAATTTGCATAACTGGCATCATTTTATGCTGAACATAATCCTTATTTAACCCGAAACTCTTCGTTCCAAACTCGATTCAGCATAAATGTTTGGCTTAGCGTAATAGGAGATCATTTGATTGGTCCGGAAGTGTTTCGTGGTAACCTAATAGGAAACACATATTTAGAGTTCATTGAACATCATTTACCTGGCTTACTTGATACTATTTCTGTTCAAGAGAGAGAGTAAATCATTTTCCAACACGATGGAGCCCCAGTACATTCCTTAAATGCCGTTTGGGAACTTCTAACTGAACAGTATCCCCAATGGATTGGTCGTACGGGCCCCATTTCTTGGCCACCTAGATCCCCAGACCTGACGCCAGTGGACTTCTTTGTTTGGGGATTCTTAAAACAAGAAGTTTACAAAACAGAAGTAGCCAGTTTGCAGAAATTGAGCAACCTGCTTGATGAAGCAGTAGTGAAACTAAGAAATGATATTTCTCTAAGAGCAACGGTTGTTTCCGTTCGCAAAAGATCAAGATCGTGTATCAGATGTGGCGGCGGCCAATTTCAGCAGCTTTTGTACATTTTGGAGATTGATTAAATGTGCTCATTGATGTTAGAATAACTTTTTTAATATTGTTTTTTTTTTTCCATTGTGAAAAGCACGGGAGAGTAATTTCTACTTATTGTTATCTCTTGTTGTGTTTTCTCACTTAATAAAATGCTAAAATTATTATTTCCATATAAAACTATCATTTTTTTAAACAAAGAAAGCAGTAAGCTTTCGTGAAACAAAAAATTTAACACACAAAAGTGCGACTCTTCGCTGGCTTTCCTTTTTCAACGAATGCAGATTTTCACACTATTTCAAACAAAAGCCCGAATTTCTGCTGAACTTGAAGCCCAAATATTTGTTTTGCTGTTGTATCATCTAGTAAAAAATCATCTAGTAATATATATATATATATATATATATATATATATATAGAGAGAGAGAGAGAGAGAGAGAGAGAGAAAGACGTAGATACTAAAAACACAATCTTTTTACAATCTTTTACTGTTTAAAAAAATGCATTGTCTCCCTGTAAAAATAAAATAAGCAACAAAATGTGTCCCTGCTGCTGTCCCTGGAATAGGTGTCTGTGCTTAACCAAGAGAAATATTGATTTCTTGCGTCTTTATAAACAGAGATTCTTTTCAAATGAAATGCTCCAGAATGAAAGGATTTCCAGCCTAAGCACGGATGGATGCAACGAGACGGTAACAAAGGCTGCTGTAAGAATGATCCCTTTTTATTGTTGCTATTTCTGTACATGTGTGTTTAGCGGACGAAACAAAGGCCAGAGTTCAGCCTCCATTTAACCTCGCTGGCTGTATTTGAGTCCGTTTTCAGGAGATTGTTTTTATGTTTTCGTTTTTTCACCAATAAACGAGAAATAAAATCTGAAGAAAAGTTTGCGAAAAAATCTGGATAGAGCTGTTACAAAAGAAATGCTGTTTTTTCTGTTTTTATCCGGGGATCATTCTTTTTCTCCAGCTATTGTATTGGTTTTTAATGACATGTTTTCTTGAAATTAAAGTTAGAGACATGTAAGCAAATATTACTTAAATGGCTCCTTTTTTTTTCCTTTGTCATTCTTAATGTCCTTCTTTTTTAAAAATCTTATACATATAATAATTTTAGCTTGTATAACAATTTGTGGGAATTTAATCTAACAGCTTTAACAGAATACGTCTCTTTCCTTTATCTTTTTAGATTTTAATGAATTTTCATAAAACAACAAATAAGGAAGTTTCCTTCTGTTTCATCCCATTTCTAGGACATATTCTATTTCTCCTTCTTCAACGCCATACCTATCTATATACCTCTCTTCTACGCCGGGAAAGGTCCTAAAAATCGAAGGGTAAAGACTATATTTCATCCCCTCCCCGTCCCCCAAGCTTTTCAACCTCTGATTAGCATATAATTCAAATCAATTAATCCCTCCCAAAACAAACTGTGTTAACACCACCAATTAAGCCTGCACATGGTACACATACTTACATGCTAAGCTTAAATACATTTAACACAATTTGTTTTTCGTTAAGAAAAGTTTTTAAAAAATGAACTATTACCAGAATTTAAAACTGTTGTCCTATTTTCATTAACTCTCCAATACACAGTCTAAAATAGGTAACAATGGGTTGAAAACCTGGTACTAATAATAACGAATATGGATTAAGAATTGCATTAAAGAAAATAATCACAAATTGAGCTATATATATATATTTATAAAATGCTTCATTAACAAATCCAAGACTGATAGTTCAAGCCTCCAAACAAGCGTTTCAAATGTTTTTTTTTTTTTTTTTTCGTTCTTTGCCCCGGAGTTCATTTTGTGTTAGCCACGATGTGCATTGAGGGCAACGTGCCTATATTTCTCCATTATTGTCTTCATAAAAACGTTTTTGACACATAAGATATTTTGCTTCAACGTTTTTACTCCAATTTTTGGAAGGAGACTAAAATTGGAACATCATTTTCGCCAATATGGCGGCTTTCTGCTCGTGAAGTGATCCGATCTGAGGCAAAGCAATCAGATCATTTAGTTCATAGCTTACCCTAAGCAAATTTATCAAATAAAACCGAGCACTTACAAAGAATATTACGTTAAATCAATTTTTCAAAAATAAGAAAAAGTGCTCCCAAATGACTACGCAGCGGACTAGACTCGTGAAACTTTCACAAATAAATAGTGCTTTTGACTGCAACCAGAAAAAATATCACCGATGGAGACACCTAAGGATGGAAGCCCCTGCTCCAGTGACAGACTAGTGAAATTCAGGGGGACGAAATTGGGCACATGGACGAAATGTGGCTACTTTAACCTACTATTTTTTATTTCAACTGGTATAGCGCTACATTTTTCTTGTTACTTTTTGTAATTATCTGAAAATGGTTGGTTTTAGACGAGCACTGTTTTTCCACCCGCCTATCCATATGTAAGGTAGGTGCGGGTTATAAGGCCTACCTAAAAAAGACTTGAAATAAAATAAAAACTATGTATCCGAATCAACAAATTGTAATATTAATAAAACATACAGATTAATTACTGTAAGAAACTAACAAAAAATTACCAGTTTTGCAGAAAACAAGCATGAAATAAAACATTTTTTAAAATTCTTGTCAATAGTCCTTATCATACTATGGTAGAACAATAAGGATTAAGAACTTTAACACTCTTAAATAATCAAAATAAACTTCTAATATTGATAATTGAGATCAATTGTAATATGAATGCATCAATCACGCTTAAAGTCTTAAAAATGACAAAACAATTCTTTGTTTAACCACTGTCAGGGCACTCAAAATTATCTTTGTCATAGACTGTCACACCGACGCCTTCCTTATGATACCACTTGCTGCATTTCAGATATAGTCTAATGTCATTCATCTTATTTTCTCACAAGTGTGTGACAGTACAAAAGAGCATCGTTTTCTTTGGTATCATTTCCTTCATTGAGGGTTTACGCCATTTTTATTTTCTTCCCTGTCTTGTTTCTGTCAAACAAGTTTTTGATGACGGAGTTCTCTGATAATTAATGGTTTTTTCTTCTAACAATTGGATTTTTTTTTTTTTTTCATAATTTTCTCTGGTGTAGACATAAGCTCCTGAAATGCTATACTTTTTCATGGAACGAGCCGCACATGGTCTTTTTCATCGTCCGAACTTGAACCGTAAACCATGTGGCAAAACTTTTCAGAAGATCTGCTTGGGGTACTACTATTACACTAACCCAATTAGTAAATGGTCGTAACTACTTATTAAGATCCATAATATATTGAGAAAGATTTAAAATAAGACGTAAAACTGACAAATATTGCTGCAAAAACAAAGGAACATAATAAGGCCTACGATCAAATTTGGTAGGCCTTATTAGCCACTGACATCGTGTGCAAAGTATACAAAGGTCAATAATTGGTTTATATATATAATTCAGACATCAAAGATCGATAGAAGCATTGACAACAGAAAACTGGTGCGCAAAACTATATCTAAAAGCAGTGGCGGCGTTTTGGGGAGGGGGAAGGCAAGGGAGGCGACTGCCCCCGCACTTTTTTCATCATCAAACATTGCCTCAAGGTTAGGATTTCAATTTTAAAGCATTCTGGGTGAGATTACCCGAACATTAACGGCACCAAACATTGTTTAAAATTTCAGTTTTGAAACTTCAGTTCTGAAAATTTTCTGAGAGAAAATTCCCGAGCTCACTCTTTTCTCCCTTTAAATTCAAACATGACCTAAATTTGCGTTATTTAGAGGGAAATCAGGAAGAGAATCCCCTAAATAGCATAAAACTGCATTTCTAAGTCTGCAATTTAGAAGAAAAAAAAATCCGGAGATCTTTTTATAAAGATCCCAAAGAAAGTTCAAGACTGAGTTCTTCGGATTTCATCAGTTCAAAAAAAAAAAAAAAAAAAATACTGGAAGAACCTCCAAACCCTTTCGTTCCTCCTTTGGTCATTAAAAGAGAAGTGTGACGTAACGTTTTAAAAAACGTTTAAAAAATGTTTAAATTTTGCAAAATTTCTGGGAGAGAACCCTAAACCCTTTGCTCCAAGTTTGCTAAAGATGACTTTAATTTGCACCTTTGAGACATCAGTTTAAGATTCTTTTTCCGCGAAGAGCCTTCCTTATCCAAACATTACCAAAGACATTCCGAACTTCTTCATTTTTATTATGATTATGATTTGTTAGACTTTATTTAAAAAAAAAAAAAACATTACGGGGATAACCGGAAACTCCTCTCTATTCCCCAAACGTTGACAAAACTTTTCTAAAACGGCGTTTTTAAAGCTACAATTCTAAAACATTTACGCTTGAAAACATCAGACATCCCCCCCCCCCCTTTAGTCACTCAAGATAGCCTAAAATAGTCTTCAACTTGCTAAAAAAATTTGCCCCCGCACTTATAAGCCCCACTCACCGCCTCTGTCTCTAAAAGTGTAATATTACAAAAATTATTTAATATTCAGTGGGACGATTTTTAATTATTCATGTTGCACAACCTCTCCGCGCAAACGAATCGCGTCGCACTGGTCGCAACAAGTGAGCAACATGTCGCGACCAGTATGAAGTGCCATCTATAAGTGTTAGCTACCTACGAACGCGTTCTTGAGTGAATACGAACATTTCAAATTGTATTTTTGTTGTTTGGCCTTATTAGCCGACAGGCCTTAATACCCGCACCTACCTTAATGTCCCAAGTTCTTTTGCGATTAACGGGAACGAATTTGAATAGTAAAACTACAATGGTTTTTAAAAACGAGAACTATGAATTGCTTTCAAATTCAAAGATACTATTTCGTGTTAGATCTTGCAGAATATACGGACACACGCATATATCGTCACTTGAGAGCAACAGTAAGATATCTTAGGGTTATTTCTGGGATTAGATATCTTTCTGTTCCTCTGAGGCAACGATATACCAACACCATTACTTTCATAATGAAATTATCGAAGTGGTTTTTACCCAAAAGACGAAAAAGATCTTAAAACTAATAGATCCGTTTATCCGTTTCATAGTCGAACCTTTGCAATTCTAATTTAAGGACTGTGAAAGATGAATTCAACTAAAGTTTATCATAAGTGATATGTTAAACATTCGTTTTAAACACATGGTTCAAGAAGCGTTAAAAGTTGAATTAAAAGTTTAGTTTTGACAGTGTCGTGAAAAATAGTGCTTTCTTGGCAACGCACAACTCGCAACAGCTAAATTATGATGAGATGGAAATCAGTACCAACTCAGCAACAGAAAGCGAGAAATGTTATCAACTTTTATTAAGTGCGCTCTTTTGCACGGCGAGCCGCTACAAAATGGGTGCATTAATTACGTTATCAAGAATTAAGCCAAAACTGAGTTAAATTCTAAAAGGATGTGGTCGTTAAATGGATGTGGAACGGACTGAAAGTAAGATAAGAATTTTGTTAAGGGAAAGCGGGCATTAAAAATTGTTTCGTTAAACTGATTCATTTGTTCCAAGGCATTGCCTTTCGTTTTCCTTCATAAAAATGGTTGCATCAATAGACATGTTTCATTTTGAGCTTCTTGGTGATTTCAGCGGTAGTGAAAATCTAAAATAGTGACTTTTGCCACATTGCATTGGTTCTTCAAATTGATTTAATTAAATCTTACTTACGTTCGAGTAAAATACTGTTAAAAGAGAACTTCTCATTAATCTTTTAATATTTAGAGGATTTTAATATCATGAACACGAAGTTACATTTTTTCACATGTGTCCCTTTTTTGGTTGCCAAATTTTTAGGTCATTAGAGAGGAATTAATTTTAACAAACAAAACAAAATTTATTCACAATTTTCAAAAGAAAATTTGGTATTTCCCTTTCAACCTTTTTTACATTTTTTAATTTTCTTTTTTGAATTTTTTAGTGAAAAGAATGTTTATTTCCTATGATTTTAAAGTAAAATATACTAGACCTGGACTAGGTAATTTGAAAAATAACAATGCAAAATATAAAATATTGTTGATTTTAAATTACTTAGATGTCCTTCGAGAATTGTGTTTTGTCTCTGTCCCTTGAAAATCTCTACATTTTGCTGCTCTTTGGCGTTATTTTTAAAATAAGAAAAATAATTCTGATGTCTTTTTTCTGCAGCATAAAAGGATTTGCTATTCTGTCACAAAAATGTAATCAATGAAATATACTATTTCCTTCCAACAATTCTCCTTTCCGTGTTACTTTTCATCCCTTTCGTTTACCAAAAAAAAAAAGAAATTTTTAAAGCTAACTTTTCAAAGCCCTTCTTGAACCGACTGCGTAATTTCTGATATAAATTTCATTTGAGCTTCTTTCCTTAAAAAATTCAAATCTTGATGCTATTTTTAGACACTTTTTAAGGTCCACAAGGTTTATTTTGGCACTTCTTTTCTTCTGAATCATAACTGGATTTGGAATTTTCAGAACAAAACATTTCCGATGAAATATACATTTCCTTCCCAACATTTCCTTTTTGCCTTCCATCGCACTTCCTTTATTCCCTCTACTACTTCGTTCTGTCACAACAAACCGCCTACCGCACATAAACACTAAGACTAGAGATACTTTTGTTTCAGCTGGATCCGGGGGAATGCAAAGAGGAAAGAAAACGTGGGAAGGGGTGACAAAACGTGATCGGGATTAAGAAAGGGTCTGGGAAGAAAACTACGACAAAAGAAGATTTTATGGCATCTACTTGTACTCTTGCGTTTGCTTCCTTGTGCTTAATTTCGTTGGAATACAAAATGGCGCATCAAAAATGAACTACTGTGGTAAAATGAGTGCCATTATAGCAAGAGAAAAAAAACTGCATTGCATTGATTTTATGACATTAACTAACTACCTGTACCTGAGAGAAAGAAAAGGAGGAACTTGGAAGTTAGTAATTACCTTAGAATAAAACGTGTTGAAACGCATTTGAAGCCGTTCATTTATAACTGTCTCCTTTGAACGGTTTCTCGAAAGTTTAATGAACTTATGATTGAATGAAATAGAGTAAATGAAGCATTCTCAAATGCTACAAGAATTTATTTATAATTTTTAGTTTGTAATAGTATTATTATTAACAATTTCGTTATTAAAGGAATTACGTTGAACAGTTTGATTAGTGCTGGCCCTTGTGCTGGTGACAATTTTCACTTTGTTTTATATCTAAAATTTAAAAGAAAGTATTGGACTGGATTAGGCAGAGTTATTCAGGTGATCGAAAGAGTTGGTCTTCAGTTGAAAAGAAAAACTGTAAGAAGAGTCAGTGGAATTTGAAAAAAGTCCTGGAGTCGGAGCCAGCACGATTTTTTTTTTTTTTAACTCATTCCAACTCCAATTCCTAGACTTACTTCGCAGCTTTGGGTGTGACTGCTCACAGCGTTTACTAAACTTTCACTTTCGTATAATCTCTAAACTTTTCTCTGGGTAGAAATCGTGATCAGAAACTGATTTCATTGTGTGGTAAAATGCACGAATAACTTAAATTGCTTATTTAAATTGTATCTTCATCTCTATTTAGTCAAATTCATTTTTTAAAAAAACATGAATTTAAGAAGTTTAATTTCTAACGCACATACGTAAGTACGTTCAGCCCTCCCCTCCCTCTTTTTTTTTTTTTTTTTTTTGTCTGAAATAGCGTTTCGATATGAATTCGTAACCAAATATTTTTAATTTTATGATATCATTAGCATAATTTAATAAAACTAACTTTGCTGACAAATTAATAACTTTCAACCAGCTCTTACTTGTTTTACAATTTCCTCGCTAAACTAAAGCAAGATTCTCAGAAAATACGAACAAAGCCTTTGTTTGATATTACAAAACAAGATTTCAATCGAGTAATGAATTCTACTTAAATGTTCTTTTGTTGCTGGTACATTTCAATTCGCAACCCCTCTATTCAATGCCAACCAACCGTAAAGTAATTATGGTTACGTCCCTGTTTTCCAACAACAGTAAAACTTCATACGAGTAATACATTTTCTTAAATTATTTCATTTCATTTTTCTCCTAAAATTTCCACAATGCTGAAGGTAGTTTTGCATTCCTAATCTATCCGAAGGGATGCGAATACAGCTCTTTATCAGCTGTGAAATGCAAATTTTAACATATTCGGAGGAGAATATGCTAGCGCAGTTCTTGGTGAAGTTTCGAGAGGGAAACCAATCACTGCAGCAGCCAAAGAAAACGGTTTCCCTTTTTCCAGACATTAATACAAGTTAAAGGGAAGAGGTCAGAGGAAAGGAGGATAGGACCAGATGCATTTTTAACAAAACACGAAGAGAAACAACTTCAAAATTGGAAAATAACTGTTTCTAAGGCAGGTTTCCCTGTCTCAAAAACAGAACTTTGGCACAGTCTTCCACGCCTACTCAACTACGTGAGCAGACAACATTATTTTATTCCAATAGAACTGGTCGAAAATGGTTTGCGAAATGTTTGGATGTCGTTTTTAAAACGACGTCCAAACATTTCGCAAAGGGTGTCTCAAAATTTGACGATATCATTTGACGGCCATTACATCCCAGCAAGTATTAGAATGATCATCTTCAATTATCAATAATTTCAAAGAAAACAATTTAAACTAAATACTTTCAGAACTTAACCGGGTATTTAATGGTGATAAAAGTGCCTTATTGTTGAACCACAAAGGCTCAAATTATTAACTAATAAAGTTGACAAAACCGTCTACCAATAGATTAATTTAGATGAGAAAGAGTTTATAGCAGTTTAGTAGTGACAGCTAATGCTACCGGGTTTATGGCACTAAAATTAGTGGTCTTTAGATATGAACGCGTACTTTCAGATAGTATTCCTGAAAGCATTCCACCGTTTTGGGCTATTGGTAAATCTGAGAGCGGTTGGAAGAATGGAACTCTGTTTTTTGAGTTCATTACCAACGTATTTCATCCATGACTAGTTGATAACAAAATACCTCTCCCCAAAATATTGTTTATAGACGGACATGCTTCCCACCTTACTTCGCATACAAGTGAGTTTTGCTATAAAAAATGGTACAATTCTATAGGCACGTCGCACTCCTGCCCAACGCTACACATGTACTAAAATCCAAGTATGTCGCAATGTTTAGATCTCTAAAGCGAAAGTGGCAAGAGAAAGTTCACAAGTGGGGGTTAAAAACATGAATTCAAAACCGATTTTGAAGAAAAAGGATTTCGCCCCTTTATTGAAACTAGTCCTTACAGAAATTACATCTTCTGCAATTCAAAATGGATTTCAAAATTTGGGCTAGCTTTTTGGAATCCAGAAGAGGAATTGAATAATCTTACCGGCAAGATGTTTCCATTGAAGAGATCAGAGGGATTAGGGAGATCAGAGGGTTAGCTTTGAAGTATATCTCCCCAAAGGTATACTACAAAGCTAGCTCTTTCAGTTCTGTAGGGAGGGATCGAGAAAGTCGAATCTTTTAAAGGTACAACTTCAACCTAGCAAGGGGAACTAGAGGATCAATTGCTACGTCAGGTATAGAGATACATGACAACAAAATAGTTGGCCAAGAACATTTTCAACACAGTTCCATCATGAAGAAAATTCGGAAAACAGAAAAATTTTACTAAGGTTGTACAAGGCATCAAGGAGAAAGAAGATAGTACTTCGCAAGTTTGTACACCACCTGGCACAGGAAATTCCTCCACAGACAACTCCTGCTAATATACCCTCTCTTTTTAAGCGTCCTTTATTTTGTTCAAGTGGAAAAGAAGTGAAAAATAAGCACAGACTTGAGCTTTTTCCTGGCGATGTAACGTCTGAACGTTGCCGTGAGTACAATAAAAAAAAAAGTTAAAAGTTGGAAATGGAAGAAGCGAAAGAGAAGAGAGCTGATGTGAGGAAAAAAAATTGATGTTGAAACACACAGAGAATTCAAAAAGAAAAAAATAGGCTAAGGAAAAAGGAAACAATGAAAATCACCAGTAAGCGAAGGGTAAAATCCCGAAAAAAGAAAATTACCTTCATTATCCTCTTTTGAAAATGAAGACTGGCGTGAAGTCAGGAACCGATAACGAATGTTTGGAACCAGATGATAATGAGCCTGAAATGAAAATGAGACTGAAGACACTAACATGCGCAAGCATGACATGAACGAGTATCATATTGTTTCGTTTTATATAAATTATAATGCTTTATGTTATTAAAATGGTTGTTTCTCGTTAATTACTCCACAATTCGCTTCTTTGCTAGCAATTGATTGGCTAGCGCACACCAAATATTTTCACTATCCGCTACTAGTACATATTACAATGTTCCTAAAACTATTAATTTAGGAGTTTTAGGTTTCCCAAAATGTCCCAGTTTGTTACATTACAGATAATACGACAAATTTGTAACATAATGTACAGAAAAGTAATTGAAGCTGAAAATTAGTTTTTTATTTGAGCCAAAAAGGACTAAACGATCTGGTTCTACTATCCTCTACTGGTGCACTTATCTTAACTACTATTTGCAAAAATTTGTTAACAATACGTTAGTTCCAAGAACTCATAATATAGATTTGGAAGAAAGTTTGGTGATGGCCACAGCATGCTAGCTTATTAATGCCAAATTATCATTATTTAAATTATTTTTCTTATATTAATATTGTTGATGATCGAGCTCACTTTTACAAACAGTTTTTCTGCTGTAGTATCAGAAAATCTACTGTTAGAGCTTTAAAATTTTGCAGTTTTCAAGTTAGTTAATCTAACTGGTACAACCTAAAATGAAAATCAATAATCGCTGTGATTTTAATGTAATAAAGTCTAGCTTGAATTAAACAAACTTTTACCCTGGAAAGCTAAGCAGTGGTACCCTTTGAGAATTTAATCAATAGTGCCTCCCACGAGGGTATGTTTGAGGCGCTCATCTATTTAATTAAAACTGATTAAATCCGTAAAGCGAAGATTCTTCGAATTTTTCATTTAAAAGAGGAATTTTTTACTTCTTTTTGGCCTTTAAACTCATTTGTTCTTCAAACGAACAGGTGGAGGCAATTCTTCTTGAATGTTAACAAGTTTTGCCCCCAGTCCGGAGTCTTTCACCAAATTTCGAATTAATCTCAAAAAGTGCAGCCATAAAAGTTTTTTCTCTTATCTTTCAAAGCATAAAATAGATATTTTGGTATCAGCGGAACAGCACTTGAAATGTTCACTTTAAATAGTTGTTGTTGAGCAACAGTTAATGTTCACTTCAAGTCCATTCTATGTCTATTCAACACAAAAAGAAAAGCTATTTTTATCCTCACCACTAGCGCAGCCAGAGTTTTCCTTCTAGGAGAAGGAGAGTCTTAACTGTCCTTACCTTGATTTCAACTACCATATTAGAATTGGTAAAAGTATTACAACTAAGGGCTATGGAGGAATTCAACACCCCCCTCTCCCCCCCCCCCTTCCCGCTACGCCGCTAAGCCTCACCAACTCAGATCTTGAAATTACGTACTGGTGTACCATTGACATAAACTTTACTGAGCTATTCGCTCTTGATTAACAAAGCTGTAAAGTTTGATAGTATAATATAAGCAATTTTTCTTAATGCTAGAAAATAAGCTTGGTTCGCGATTAAAGGGTTCGCAATAAATGTTAGTTAGCTCACAAATAATTTTAAAACTTTTAGCTACAAAAAGAAGAAAAAAAGAATGAATAAATAAATAATGATAGTGATACTAATAATTATAATACGTTAGATCAGGGATTTCCAAACTGGGTGCCGCAGGAAGAAGTAACGGGTGCCGCGAAGTGTCCATGGCAACAATAATATGTATGTAAATCTAGGCTAAGATGCCGTGAGCGAATTCCTCAAAAGGTGCCGCGAATCGTTGAAGTTTAGAAACCTAACATCAGAGGGCACTAGGCCATGGTGTTCAGAAGGTGCCCCTTACTCAAGAAAAGAAAGTGTCTTGGGAAAGCGAAGTGATTAAAAAAAAAAAAGCAAATAATGTTGGGGGAAAAATCTGAATTCTTTCAAAACGAAATCTTTAAGTTATAAATTTTTAACAGATGCATATTGTTGCTTAGAAAATTTAGTTCCCCTCTCTTTCTTTCATTTCCCGCCCCCCCCCCTTTTTTTTCTAGACAATCTGAAAAGAAGGATCTTCAAAATGTTTCTCTCCTTAACTCTCGTCCCCTGCAGGAAATTTAAAACAAGTTTTAGTTGTTCGGTTGAGATAATAATGAAAAATTGATGTCCTAAAAACACATTTATTTAAGCGTTTTTCAGACATCAATATCAAAAAAGTTCTGGAGGAGGATACCCGAACAACCATTTTCACTAAGGTCACCAATAATAGTCTGAAATTGTGCCTTTAAGATTTCAATTTTGAAAATTTTTGGAGGGAGATCCCTTCCCGCTCCTTGCCTCTAAACGCCTCCAAAGATAACCCGAAATTCGTTTTACCTTTCAGGGGAGGATTCTCGAATTCTTCCTTTCCATCCAAAGATTGTCTAACGTTGGGAAAAAACCTGAATTGCTGTTAAAAAGAACATAAAAACAAAAACGTTGGGAAAAACACTGAATTGCTGTTGAAAAGAACCTAAAAACAAAAAATTTCAAAAGTTACTGACTATTGATCAGGTAAATACATTCAGCACTACCTAATTCATTTACCCTCCCCTCGTCCCGTCCCATTATTTTTGCTTTTTCCTAGCCAGTCTAAAATTAAAAAAGTCTTCAAAATGCTACACTTCGCAAACCCCCTCTCGCCACCAAAAGTATTAGAGAGTGTCTCAAATCTCGTTCTCAGGGCTTCAATATCGAAAATTTTCAGGTGACAGTTACCAAACTCCTTGCCTTCAAACAGCATCGAAAATCGTTTAAGGTTGCTTTTATGGAGCTTCAATTTTTAAAAAAATGACCGAACTCCTAACGTTACCAAATATGGTCCACAGTCGCATTTTTAAGACTTCAATTACGAAAAATTTTCGGACGAGGGCCCAACTGTTCCCATATGAAATCTAAAAATGAAAAAACTACAATTTCGAAAAATTTAAGTTGGAGATGAGCGTTTAAATCCCTCCACCTAGTGTCACTGAATAATCTCTTTAAACCTTCGTTTTTCAGGACATCTATTTCGAAATAGTTTTTGGGGAGAACCCCAGAACCGCTCCAGAACTCTGCCCCTAACTTCATCAAGGCTAGTCTGAATCTACGATTTTAGAACTTTAATTTCGAAAAAATGGGCGGAAAGGTAATCGATTTAGCTCTATTTTGTAAAAAAAAATCGATAGGGGTCAACTTCAAAAAGTCCCATTCCTTTCATTACCCTAACGTCAACCGATATATAGCCTATAATGGCGTTTTTAAGACTTCAATTTCTAAACATTTCCGCGCAGAAGGACCCCTGAATTTTTCCTCCCTGTAGCATCACCAGAGACCGTCTAAAACTGCTTTATTAGGACTATAATTTCAAAACATCCTCCCCCCTCACAAGCGAGAATTTTTCAAGAATGCCCTCCTAAAACTATTTTTTTGTTGTCTGAATGAAGCCCTTGCCCCACCTCGAAAAAATGAGAAGGTCAGGGCACCGTTACTCCACTCCCCCTAAATTGAAATTGCAAAAGAAAAAAAAGGGGGGAGGATGAGCTAATCTTGGTTAGATGGGACCCCTCAAAAATAAAATGATATATACGCCACTGAAATCTAAAAAAAAATAAAAGAAACTCTTGGTTCTACTTATTCAAGCCCTAACATTCCTATTCCTTCTTTAAATTGAAAAACTCTTGTGGGGACATTTCAGTTACTCTGTGGCATTTATCAACGGTTTGTTGAAACCGAGTCATCAATATACTCATAGTTTTTAAAGAGCAATATCTAATTAAAGCACGAACACATGATAACTTTTATTGCAAATAAGCTGCATTATTCTTCACGAAATTTGCAAAGCTAATCATTTGCTTTTTAATACCGTAACTTTCTTTTTTACCCCTACTTCATAACCTTGTCTAACATTTTTTAACTTCTGAAACTCGTGCTACCGGTATTCGGCGAACATAAATCTAATCTTTAATATGATTTAAGCCGAGTTTTAATGCCAAATGTTTCTCCCTTATTCCCATTTCGGGAAAGCCTCCTGCCTTCAATGTCTGGCTGCACTTGGCGATATTAATAGACCCCTGGCGCGAATTCGTCTAATGTTCATGCAACTAAATCCCCTTCTTCGGTTTACAGCATCCGCCTTGACTAATGAACCGTCAAGGGGATTTCGGAATTGCAAATGATTCCAAATTTAGAATGGCTACAGGTTTTCGGAGATAAATGCGACATCATTTTTCTCGGAAAATTTTCTTCCGGAACGATCAGTCTTCGAAAATTGAAACATATCTTTTCATTTGAAGTGAAATTTCAGTTTATAATTTCTGTTTGAATTAATAGGAAGTAGTCATGTAAAAATTAAAGATTTTTTTTTTAAAGTAATTTGATTTATGAAGTTAAAATTATGTTACGACCGATGGCATTATTTTCGTTGAATGCTGGAAACAGGCTTTGGAAAACGATGGTTTTGCAATCAGAAAAAACAAATATGTATTTGTCTGCGATAGATTTTGCATTTAAAATCACTACATTTGACAAGAAATCATACCTTAAGCTACCGGAAAAAAAAAATCGAATTAAAATGGGTTATTTAGAAAGTTGATCTGGAAAGCTATTTGTAAAACTTACAAGAAATTTCGTCGACAGCGTAGAAAAATAAAATCAGAATGTAGAGCCAATTTGCACTAAACGAAACAAATATTTAACCCGGGTTAAATTTTTAATTTCATCAAAACTATAATTGATTTATAACGAAATTAAACTTTAGAACAAACCAAAAATGAAATATTCTTTAAATTATGTTTTGCCGGAATAGTGAGTAATTTCTCGACGTCGATTAAATTTATACCTTTGTGTATAAATTTAGTGTCGTAAGGGGATAGTAGGGTGGTTCAAAAATACATGTAAAAAAAGTTTCTCCTAGATAACAGGACACCCCTCAATATTTTTAGACTTGTGGATAGTTATATATACTGGAAGAATTTTAGCTTCCTATTTCAACTGAAAAAGGGTGCTCAACCATCACTACCTACAATAAGGCCTCCTCAGTGGTTACCTTAAATGAGCGATGACGTACTAGAAAAGGCCGAATCAAACCCTTATTTGACTGTTTAGAGCTCTCAGCACTCGCCAACGCAAGCGACAATCTCAAATTAACTTTCGAATTCTTTGCCTTTTTTTTTTTTTTTTTGAGCAATCACGATTGCTTATTGTTCTCACTTGACTGTTTTGATGTCCTTTGATTTTATTTTCCCACCGCCACCCTCTGCAGCATCACCGTTGACCGGGTCCTCACGATGCTGCTCCTATAGCGAAAGCCGTCTCCAGGTTGCATCCATGTCCTACACACACGCGCATACATACACAACTACACACACACGCACGCACACACACACACACACACAAATACATACACACATACACCTACTCACACACACACAAACATATACACACAGACACAAACACATATGCCGACACACACATACACCCCCCCCCCAACCCCCCTCCCCCCCCCCCACACACATCCATATACACAACTACCCACACACTTATGCCAGCACACAGACGCAAACACACATGCCTACACACGCATACACATACCCCCTACACACAAACACACATACCCCCACACACAAACACACACGCCTACATACACACACTCGTGATTGCGAAAAACATAATTTGAATTCAAGATGTCAAAATTCAAATTAATATTTTTTTCCACTGATGCTACTGTACAGCAGAGTTCACTCTGGATTTAGTAAAACTCCCTTTTATAGTGAAATAAATTATACAAATATAAAAGCATTAGTAATATTACACTGCTGTAATCTTTACTAATATTATAAAGAGAGAAGGCGGATTTTTGTGTGTTTATATGTTCGAGGTAATCTCCGGAACCACTGCACCTGTTTGAAAAATTCTTTCACTATATGAAAGGTGCTTTCTTACTGAGTAACATAGGCTATAATTCGAAAAAACCCGATAAATAGTTCTTTTTTTTATTCCAATTTAGGCCCAAATTTCACGTAAATTGCCTATTATTCGATTTTAAAGGGGTGAAAAATTACTTGCACATATTAATATTATATACAGTGGCTCCCAAAAGTCTTCGTACACCTACGACTTTCAACGAAATAGGCCCCAATCAATTGGTTAGAATTAATACTTCGGAATAGGTATTTAATTATAAGATCTATGATCAATTTTTAACAAAACTACATGAAAAGTTTTTAAAAAATATTGAAACTTAATTTTTTAAAAATCAAAAATCAAAAAGTGCCGGAAATTTTATCTCACAAAAGTCTTCGTACACTTTATAAAATGTCTGTATATTATTGAATAATCTAACTTTTGATTAAGTTATTAATTAGTAGAATATCATACAGTATTCATAGCACCTTTTAAACGTCTGCGAATAGATTTCATTCTTTTTCTTTCTTTTTTTTGGCGTAATTTCTGAGTAAGTGTTCTACCACACTTTGAGTCTTACTGTTTCTAGCTCTATATTCGTTTTAAAGCCCTATTTTCGTAATCTAACCTCCAGATATCTCTAAATACATTACATTAAGTTAAAATCTGGAGATTTAGGGGGTATTTTCTAAACTTTAGGACAATTTTCGTGGCACTAGATGCAAATGTTGAAAACCGTGTGCTTCTTATCGTTGTCTTGATAAAAAACAAAGTTGTTTCCAATAACCAAATTTTTGGCTAAGAGTTTAAAATTGGTTTTTAAAATATTTAAAGGAACAGCATGATTCATTATTTCATCAAAAAATTACAAACTACCAAGTCCTGATGCTGATATGCACCCTCACACTAGAACCGTCCTGATTAACTGATCCAAATAAGTTCTTAAGATTAAGTGCCTAGTTTTTTCTTCTACTTACAGTTATACAACAATTTAACCAAAAATGTTAAATTAATTTTTATCTGTAAGTAAGACGTGATTGTAAAACGTTTTTAGCTTATTTATAATTGATTTTGCGACGAAAAGCGTAAGCTTTCTGTTTTCCGTAGGATCAAGAAAATTTCTGCGGGAAGAGGTCCCATTTAATCCAGCTAATCAGAGAACTTGACGAACAATTTTAGGTGAAAATTAAGTGTAATATGTTTCATTTAACTCTGCAGAAACATTTACAGCACTCAAATGTGTATTTTTCATAATTTTTTTTAACTTTAAATCTCCGATCACGTTTTGTTAACTTTGCCGGTTGACCTTTTCTTACCTTGTTTTCGGTCCGATTCCTTTCTTTAAAGCATTTTATCAAGCACTTTACTATACAAACAAATAAATTAACTAATTTAGAGACATTTCAAACCAATTTACCACTACTGTGGGGAAAAAAATTCAAATTTTGAATGGTGTTTGCGGTTTTTTTTACGAATACCAGCCATTTTACACTAATAAGCACAATATTAAGGAATAAATAAACAAAAAATTAAAACCAAATGACTTAAAAGGATCAACACAATGCAAAAATATTAACAAAACGGCATATGATAATTTTAATCATGAATTTATTCGAAAATATTTGAGTGTACAATGACTTTTGTGGCGTGTTATTTCTCTGTATCTTCGTTTTCTGACTCATTTCAAAAAGAAGATGCGTCAATATTTTGAAAAAAACAATAGGTTGTATTTAGAATGATATACAGTGGCTCCCAAAAGTGTTCGTACACCTTGAAATTTTGTAGTAAAACCAAAATAACGCAAAGCTGAATTCGAATATGAGTCCAATTTTTTTTTCACACCATTCCTATGTCATTCTGAATAAAACCCATTAGTTTTTTTCAGAATATTGCCAGTTTTTATTTTTGAAATTTGTCAAAAAACGAAGAGACAGAGAAAAAATATGCCACAAAAGTCATCGTACACTGAAATAGTTTCGAATAAATTCATAATTAAAATTATCATATGTGGTTTTTTTTATTATTTTTGCATTGTAATGATACTGTAAAGTCATTTGACTTTAATTTTTTGTGAATTTATTCCCTAACATTCTGCTTATTATTTTAAAATGGCAGTTATGCGTAAAAAACAACAAACACGATTCGAAATTTGATTTTTTCCCTCATAGTAGCCGTAAATTGGTTTGAAATGTCTCTAAATTGGTTAATTTATACCATTCTATAGTGAAGGGCTTGATAAAATGCCTTAAAGACAAGAATCGGATAGAAAACAAGGTAAGAAAAGGTCAACTGGCAAAGTTAACAAAGCGTTATCGGAGGTTTACAGTTTGAAAAAAAATATGAAAAATACACATTTCAGAACTGAAAAAGTTTCTGAAGAATTGAATGAAACATTTTACGTTTAATTTTTACCTAAAATTGTTCGCCAAGTTATCTGATTAGCTAGATTAAATGGGACCTCTTCCCGCAGAAATTTTCTTGTTCGTGCTAAAAACAGTAAGCTTACACTTTCCGTCGTAAAATCAATGATAAATAAGCTCAAAACGTTTTGGAACAACGCCTTACTTACAGACGAAAATAAATTCAACATTTTGGGTTAAATTGTTGTTTAATTGTAAACGAAAGAAAAAAATGAGGAATTTAATCTTAAGAACTTAGTTGGATCGGTTAATCAGGACGGTGAAGGTGTTTTTGTGTGAGGGTGCATCTCAGCATCAGGACTTGGAAATTTGGAATTTTTTGATGAAATAATGAATTATGCTCTTCATTTAAATATTTCAAAAAGCAATTTAAAACTATTACCCCAAAATTTGGTAATCGGAAACAACTTTGTTTTTTATCAACATAACGATAAGAAGCACACGTTCGCGTTTGGTGCCTCACAATTTGTCCTTAATCTTAGAAATATCTCCTCAATCGCCAGATTTAAACTTAATGGAACATATTTGGAGATATCTGGTGGCTAGATTACGGAAATACACCATTGAAACGAAAAGCCAACTAGAAACAGTAAGACTCATAGTGCGGCCGAACTCTTACTCAGAAATTGCACAAAAAAAGAAAGAAAAAATAATGAAATCTATTCGGAACTCCAGCGCTCGAATACGCTACCTTGCGGTGATTTATAAAACTGCGAATGCAACTAAAACATTGCCACGTTGCGCTCCACGTGTATCTGTTGACGTAAACGCGGTCAGTTTGTTCTGAGTAACGCATTCAACATGTCTAAGAACGCCTTCAACAACAGAAATTAATTCGTCCCTTAGTAGTATTCTCGAGCTTCTCAAAATAATGTTAGTTTTCCTTATTTCTTTCAAAAAAGTATTAAATGGTGGAAGCGTAAACAAGAAAACTCTGGATTAACAAAATTGGATAACGTTATAGCAGGTAAAAATTTTTATTGTTTTGTATGAATTTGTAAAAATATGAGTTTTTTTTAATCTTAAATTAATTTAACTAATCATATTTTACAGCAGCATTTAGTTGGAATGGACAGTATGCAAAATATTTTCTTGAATTTATTATCGTAGAACAAAATGAAAAATGTTTAACCGAGAAAGAATTTACTTTATTCCTTTTATTCTCAGCTGAAAGGTTTCGCCAAATTTGTTTAGGGTTATAGTTTTGGAATTGTGCGAGCAAAGTGTAGCCTTGGCGAGATTTCGCGTTTTTAGTTAAACCATTTTTAATTTTTATCATGAGTGGAATAAAATGATAGTAAGATTACAGAATTCGATAAGTAAAAAGAAATAATGGTCAATCAACTGAAAAGAAAACTACCACCATATATAAACTGTGAGTACACATTTTATTTATTTTGTTCTGAGTGAATTTGAATAAATATCAGTTTTTCAATTCGATGAAAAAAAAACGAACTTAACAACATTGACTGGACACTTTTCCTTAACCTAATTCCACATAAATGATTTAAATAACCTTTGTTACTACAGTATCCTACTGAAATAGAAAGTATGCAAATAAATTTTCTTGAAAATATTTATCGCAGAACAGATTGAAAAATCCAGAAAGAACGTTAAGAATTTGAACAATAAAAAATAAAAGTTCGCCAAAAATCTGTTTATAGGGTTATGGTTTTAAAATTGTGTGAAAGAATAATGTATCTTGACAAGATTTCGCATATCAGGTAAATCATTTCCATGACGAATGAATTAAATGCATGATTTCTTTAGATATCCAATCATATAGTCATAGAAATAAATTATCTAGTGTTAAACGTTACTCTTGACAGTCTGCCACGTATGTGCACTATGTGACAAAAATGTCAACAAATGCCGGAAATGTCACGAAACTGAACTTAATATGTACTAATGTATAGAAAAAACGGTACAAAATGAAAATGCCGTTCGAAGCGAACCAAAAATTTATGAATTCCGAATTCAACATCGTGAAAATGGCTGCTTCAGAACAACTTACTGTGTGTTCTGCATTAATTGTTTACTTTCGTAATACATTTTGGTTTCTAATCTCTTTCTATATGGGTCAGAATAACCAAAAGACTTTGAAAAATCTTTTCAAATGAATAAAGCGAAAAAATCATACATAACAACAAAAATCACAACACTTTTAGCATTTTCTTCGTTACCACATGCGTTTGTTTTAGTTTTTAATTCCGCCATAAGACAGTGACTGCAGTGCCCCCTATAGTTCGTTGGAGTTGCGAATTCCAAGACGTTTAAAAGCTGCTGTTGTTACTGCATGATATCCTACTAAATAATAACTTAGTAAAAAGTTAGATTATTTACTAATTTTTTGACATTTTTTCAAAGTGTACGAAGACTTTTGTGAGATAAAATTTCCGGCACTTTTTGGTTTTTGATTTTTTTTAAAATTAAGTTTTAATGTTTTATTAAAAATTTTCATGTAGTTTCGTTAAAAATAGAGCATAGATCTTATAATAAAGTACCTATTCCGAAATATTAATTCTAACCAATGGATAAGGGCTTATTTCATTGAAAGTCGTAGGTGTACGAACACTTTTGGGAGCCACTGTAGGAATGATGTGAAAAAATATTGGACTTCATATTCGAATTCAGTTTCGAGTTATTTTGGTTTTACTAAAAAATTTCAAAATGTACGAACACTTTTGGGAGCCACTGTATCGTTGAAAAGGGTAGAATTTTCAGCGTTCTAAGCAATTTGTTTCGATGCTCTAACTTCATTACGACGGAGTAATTTGCGTTTTTAGCTCGAACTTTTTTAGGCTTAGCTGAAATTTAGGCACTACTTTCTTCATTAAATCTATCAATAAAAAGTGAAGGAATTGCATATCGACCGTTCCCAAGCGGTAATTCTGTAAGCCACGCTACGTTTTGTAAGACGGCTTGGTTTCTTCTGTGCTCGATAGATGGCGCCACTACTTTTCATCATTTTTTGCGCTCTTTTTAAAAATGTCTTATGTCTTTTGAAGTTTTAACCATGGATAGCTTACTATCCGGCTTTACTTATTCAAATATTAATATTACAAACGATCAAAATGAAAATTTAACTTTCAGAGTAAAAAAAATCACTGATGAAAATTTTGCAAATGTAAGTTTAAAAAAAAAAATTTCTTAATTTAATTGCGAATAATCCCGAAAAAAAAATTAAAGCCGATTTAAATTATTGGAATTAAAAAAAATGTGACAATCCATGTGCCTATAGGTTTTACGTTGTAATTAATAATTTAATCAACGGTCTTAATTGATACAACGATATCAATTAGATAACATTGTATGCAGTATTCGGGGAACGGGGTAGTACATATATATATAGTGTGAAAATGTAAGTCAGAACAGCTCTTTTACAAAAGTACTCCAATAGGCTTTCTAGTTTATTTATTTATTTATTTATTTTGCAAAACACACACTTAATTGCTATGTTGGGCCTTTTTAGGTTAAAGATTTTTTTTGATTGTATTTGTGTTTTAATAGAAATTGAATTAATTTCTCTTTTGAATGGCTTATACAGATTTAACTTAAATATGCTTATTAATTTTATACACAGAACTGGTTACAGCAATACAGTGAAGATACAAAAAGTACTTGGCGTGTTGCAACAACATATCCGAAATAAGGGAGATTTAATAAATACAAAATCAGCTATCGCTGTGTGCATAAGACAGACAGAAGAGTTCCTGGGGATGGTCCTTCAAAGCATACAGGATCAGAGCCTGATTACCGCAGGGCATGCGGGGCACAGGCCCTTCCTCTTAGATTTCAGGAGGGCCCAAAATCCCCTTTATTTATCATGTTAATTCAAAATAAATAATAATTTTCCTCAGAATCTAGAGTACAATGATGTCATTGATATTTTTGCAAATGCTAAGCAAGGAAAAAAATCTCTTATTTGTTGATAAAAATTCCCTTTAAAAACTTGATCTCTGTGCAAATCCTAAAACCACTCCAAGTTTAGTCTGTATTTACTATTAAAAGTTATATCATAGATAACTTTAATATTTACGGTTTACTGCAACGGGCAAAGTGCAACTACATCTTTAATAATCATTGTATACTATATCACTTCTACTTTTTAAATATATAGTACTATATTTTGATATGAGGTACCACCAAATTTAGCATGGCTGTGCTAATACGCAAGTATCGAAATATTTTATAGCTTCATTACATAGAATAAGCAGGAATAGGAGGGGAGGGCCACAAAATGAATTTCATGCCCAGTGTTCTCAAAAACCTTTGTCGGGCCCTAAGGGGACCCTGAAATAGAATTGTGCCCCATGTCCAATGTCAGAATGATCAGGCTCTGTATGCACTGCTAAATTGACAATTACAATACAAAGGCAAGTTACTTTCAATTAAATGTATATATAATATGTTTATGAAATCCTTCAGCAGCTTTCATAAAAAAAATCTCGAAAGATTGCTACATGCAATATACCAACAGCCCAGTTATCTCATCCAGAGACTGCGGTGTTGTCCAGTACTGTACAGAGGGGTGGCAATTTAATGAGAGAATTTTTATTACATTTCTATACACAACTTTTTTTAAATAATCTTTCTTTGCGAATTACGACTGTGGTGGTTTTTCGAGGGGCGGTTTAACAAGAGGTTTAACTGTAGTTCTGCCTTAGCTCTGGCTTAAGGCAGTAACTTACCCCTTAATACCCAAGAACACCATTGCTGGTGTTTCTCGCTGGTTTTCTTAATTTAATTTAACTGCCAGTCTGTTGGTACTCTGAGCACCAATAAGAGGATATTTGCCTCCAGCATGGTTATTGACTGTTCCAAACTGATGAGTTCATAACAAGGACAAAATAGCAGCCTCTGGGTGGGATAACCAGGCTGTCTGGCAGATATGCATGCAGATTGCATCAATAAGACCAGTCTGGTTAGTAGTTTACAATCCAATACCAGTTTCTGGTTCTCAATTTGCCTTTTTATTTATTTATATTAAGTTGATAAGGGTAATGATGATCTTTTCTTGAACTTATTTTTGAGCTCATAATCAGAAACATTGAACTATAATTTGGTTTTTAATTTTGATAATATAAGAACTGAGGGGGGGAGGGACAGAATTAAAAGCATGATTATTTGAATGAAATAGAACAGATTTTTTTTCAAAAAAATAATCATTTTCATTTTATGTTAAATGCCCCATTAAAAAAAAAAAGAGCCAATGTAATTTTTAACATGAAAAGTAAACTTTTGAGCATTAAATATATATTATACACCGTCATAAAACCTATCGACACGTGATAAGGTATCACAGATCATTTTCTCTAAGATTTTTATTTTTTAATTTAAAAAAAAGATAGTAATTATATTAGCTATGAAGTTTTAAGGTATTTTATTTCTTAATTAATTGGTTAATTACACGTCAATAGGTGCACTGACTGATTACTTTTAATATCTTCTTCTCACACACTAAAAACAAAGCTAAACTGAATTTCTCAACAAAAATATAAGTTTTATTTCATGAAATAAACAATAAAATAGTGGTGCCATCTAGCGTTCACGAAAGAATTAGCACGTCTACAGAATTACTGCTTGGGAACGGTCAATATGCGAAGGAATTGTCCCACAGTTTTCTTTTTGACAGCATTCGGAACTCCAGCGCTCGAATACGCTACCTTGCGGTGATTTATAAAACTGCGAATGCAACTAAAACATTGCCACGTTGCGCTCCACGTGTATCTGTTGACGTAAACGCGGTCAGTTTGTTCTGAGTAACGCATTCAACATATTTAAGAACGCCTTTAACAACAGAAATTAATTCGTCCCTTAGTAGTATTCTCGAGCTTCTCAAAATAATGTTAGTTTTCCTTATTTCTTTCAAAAAAGTATTAAATGGTGGAAGCGTAAACAAGAAAACTCTGAATTAACAAAATTGGATAACGTTATACCAGGTAAAATTTTTTATTGTTTTGTATGAATTTGTAAGAATATGAGTTTTTTTTAATCTTAAATTAATTTAACTAATCATATTTTACAGCAGCATTTAGTTGGAACGGACAGTATGCAAAATATTTTCTTGAATTTATTATCGTAGAACAAAATGAAAAATGTTTAACCGAGATAGAATTTACTTTATTCCTTTTATTCTCAGCTGAAAGGTTTCGCCAAATTTGTTTAGGGTTATAGTTTTGGAATTGTGCGAGCAAAGTAGCCTTGGCGAGATTTCGCGTTTTTAGTTAAACCATTTTTAATTTTTATCATGAGTGGAATAAAATGATAGAAGATTACAGAATTCGATAAGTAAAAAGAAATAATGGTCAATCAACTGAAAAGAAAACTACCACCATATATAAACTGTGAGTACACATTTTATTTATTTTGTTCTGAGTGAATTTGAATAAATATCAGTTTTTCAAATCGATGAAGAAAAAAAAAAACGAACTTAACAACATTGACTGGACACTTTTCCTTAACCTAATTCCACATAAATGATTTAAATAACCTTTGTTACTACAGTATCCTACTGAAATAGAAAGTATGCAAATAAATTTTCTTGAAAATATTTATCGCAGAACAGATTGAAAAATCCAGAAAAAACGTTAAGAATTTGAACAATAAAAAATAAAAGTTCGCCAAAAATCTGTTTATAAGGTTATGGTTTTAAAATTGTGTGAAAGAATAATGTATCTTGACAAGATTTCGCATATCAGGTAAATCATTTCCATGACGAATGAATTAAATGCATGATTTCTTTAGATATCCAATCATATAGTCATAGAAATAAATTATCTAGTGTTAAACGTTACTCTTGACAGTCTGCCACGTATGTGCACTATGTGACAAAAATGTCAACAAATGCCGGAAATGTCACGAAACTGAACTTAATATGTACTAATGTATAGAAAAAACGGTACAAAATGAAAATGCCGTTCGAAGCGAACCAAAAATTTATGAATTCCGAATTCAACATCGTGAAAATGGCTGCTTCAGAACAACTTACTGTGTGTTCTGCATTAATTGTTTACTTTCGTAATACTTTTTGGTTTCTAATCTCTTTCTATATGGGTCAGAATAACCAAAAGACTTTGAAAAATCTTTTCAAATGAATAAAGCGAAAAAATCATACATAACAACAAAAATCACAACACTTTTAGCATTTTCTTCGTTACCACATGCGTTTGTTTTAGTTTTTAATTCCGCCATTAGACAGTGACTGCAGTGCCCCCTATAGTTCGTTGGAGTTGCGAATTGGAAAAAGCGAGATTTTTTACTCCAGATCTCTCTCGACCTAAGGTCGAAAATATTACCTTCTATCTTCAAAGGAAAAAAAGTTACAAGCGTTTTTAAATCAATTTCGAAATATGCCATTTTGATTCAGATTGTCAACAATTTTATTTTCGCGTTTCCATGGTTTATTATTTCCTTAATTTGCATCTGATTTCTTAAACTTATTTTATTTCCTGTTTCCATGGTTACGCTTTTAAAATCCATCTTTCGCATTTTAATTTCTTAAAATTATTTTAATATCTGTCGTCATTGTTTGGAAGGGTAATTTTGCATGGTGTTTTTTTTTCTTTTATTTAAGTTATTAAGATATTCTTTTAATTAATTGTGTAATATATGTCACTTGACACAATTTTTGTTTTCAAGATAGACCGGGCAAAGCAGCTCTTAATATATAAAGATTTGAAAGCTACTGTTAATGTGATTTTATACCTTTTTATTTGTTTGGCGAAACATTTACTGCCAAAGAAAAAACATCCGCTTCACTCGCAAAAGGGCTGGGTTCCGGGAGCGTGGTTGCTTAGCACGTTAGGCGCTGAGCAGTTCAGTCTAGAGTCCCTATATGAAAACGGACTCTAGTTCAGTCTAGGAATATTGTTTTAAGGCAACCGTTAATGTAATTCATTGTTTTGGCGATTTTTTTGAAAGAAAAGAAACTTTTGATTTGTTTTTATCCGACTGAAACGTACGACATTTTCTTTTTTTTCTGACGATGATTTTTGAATGTTCCACGGGATTTTTTTTTTTTTTTTTTTTTTTTTGAGCAATCACGATTGCTTATTCGGAACTCCAGCGCTCGAATACGCTACCTTGCGGTGATTTACAAAACTGCAAATGAAACTAAAACATTGCCACGTTGCGTTCCACGTTTGTCTGTTGACGTAAACACAGGCAGTTTGTTCTGAGTATTTATTAACGCAATCGATGTGTCTTAGTCTGCTTTCAGCTACAGAAATTAATTCATCCCTTAGTAGTATTCTCGAGCTTCTCAAAATAATGTTAGTTTTCATTATTTCCTTAATAATTGGTGAAAGCGAAAATTCTGGATTAACAAACTTGGATAACGTTATATAAGGTAAAAAATTTTATTGTTTTGTATGAATTTGTAAGAATATGGGGGTTTTTTTAATCTTAAATTAATTAAAACTTTCCATATTTTACAGCAGCATTTAGTTGGAATGTACAGTATGCAAAATATTTTCTTGAATATATTATCGTAGAACAAAATGAATAACCGAGAAAGAATTTACTTTATTCCTTTTATTCTCAGCTGAAAGGTTTCGCCAAATTTGTTTAGGGTTATAGTTTTAGTATAGTGCGAGCAAAGTAGCCTTGGCGAGATTTCGCGTTTTTAGTTAAACTATTTTTAATTTTTATCATGAGTGGAATAAAATGATAGTAAGATTACAGAATTCGATAAGTGAAAAGAAATAATGGTCAATCAACTGAAAAGAAAACTACCACCATATATCCGTGAGAATTTTGTTGATGATTTGCATAACATGACACAATTAAATCGTAACTCAGAAATTAGAAAAATCGAAACAGAAAATTTTTAAATTAACCGATTCGGGAATTCGAGAGAAATAACTCAGCTACAAATGGAAAACAATAAGCGCTAGCCAAGCAAGGCAAAAAAGTATCATCTTCTTTCGATAACAATTTGTAATGTCATATTGAATTTTCTAGCATTAATTGTTATTCTTGTCAGGCCACAATTATTATTTAGTTTTATCAAGAATTGATAAATATCGAATTCAACATCGTGGAAATAGCTGCTTAGAACTACGAACTATGTAGTTTGCATTAATCTTTGACGTTTAGTAATGCTTCTTGAATTCTCATTTCTTTCTACGTGGGCCAGAATATCCACAAGACTTTGAAAATTAATTTAAAAAGAATAAAGCGAAAAAATCATACGTACGAACAAAAATCACAACACTTTTAGCATTTTCTTCGTTACCATGTGCGTTTGTTTTAGTTTTTAAGTCCGCCATTAGACAGTGACTTCAGTGCCCCCTATAGTTCGTTGGAGTTGCGAATTGCTTTCATTTGACTGTTTTTGATGTCCTATCTTTTTATTTTCCCACCGCCACCCTCCGCACCCTGTCACCGTCGACCGGCTCCTCACGATGCTGCTCCTATAGCGAAAGCCGTCTCCAGGTTGCATCCATGTCCTACACACACGCGCATACATACACAACTACACAAACATACACACAACTACCCACACATTCATGCCTGCACACTGACACAAACACATGTGCCTACACACACATACACATACCCCCCCCCACACACACACATACACACATTCATATACACAACTACCCACACACTTATGCCAGCACACAAACACACATGCCTACACACACATTCACATACCCCTACACACAAACACACATACCCCACACACAAACACACATACCCCACACACAAACACACACGCCTACATACACACACACATGTGATTGCGAAAAACATAATTTGAATTCAAGATGTCAAAATTCAAATTATTTATTTTTTTTTTTGTTAGACGGATGGATTATGATAGCATGGTTGCTGGGCAAGTTTGGCGATAAACAATATAGCTGCGGAATTATTTTTACATTTGAAAAATATTATTTGATGTCTTTTTTTTTTTTTTTTTTTTTTTTTTTTTGTATATTTGGCGAAATATTTTAAATTGCATTAAAAACCACTTCACTCGCTAAATAGAGTTTTAAACAGGGTTCATACTCTATTCGGATGAAAAAATTCCATGATTTTTCCAAGACTTTTTCATGACTTCGCAAATATTTTCATGACGTTGTTAGATAAAGAGAATAGTAGGTACTATTTAAAGTCAAACTTGCCAATTTTTGGAAATGAGCACTAGCAAAACTTCTAAGTGAATGCCACTACCTCATCGAAGCACTTACTTGTGATTAAAAAAATATCAGTGTACTCCTAAAAAACTAAACTATTCTTGTTTGCCTTCATAATATAAATTTAAGTAAAGAAAAAATACAGCGAATGGAATATAATAATGCTTAAATGTTTAATAGTTTTTTTTTTTTTTTTTTTTTTTGTCTTCATCATTTAAATTTAAGTAAAGTAAAAATGCAGTGAAACAAAAAGTATGATGCTTAAATTTCTAATATTTCTTTTATAAACAGGCAGAATATTAATGAATTTGACAAAGGTTGGATGAGTTATTACTAAGTTTCAATAAATTGCTTCAAAAGTTGCTTTTTAGTGCCAACAGTGAATTTAATCATCCACATAACTTGACAGTATTTTGGTTTTTTAAAGTAAAGTCACGTTTATTCAGTAAATTACCGCCCAATAGCCAGGGCTAAAGCAGAATTACAAGAAATACACCGCCAGCTCAGTCATTTCCAGCAGAGGACTGCAGTTTCGTGCTTATTAGCACTCAACAGCCCGGCTTAGTAAAGTGACTGAGCTGGAGATGGAAAACATCTTAAGGAAGCCAAGCAGTCACTTTCCTATGCCGGGCTGTTGAGTGCTAATAAGCACGAAACTGCAGTCCTCGGCTGGAAATGACTGAGCTGGCGGTGTATTTCGTGAAAGTCACGTTGTTTAGTAAATTCATGTTTCTAAATAATAAATGATATTCTAATAATGATATTTATATTTAAAAAAAAAAATTAGTTGTGAATAGATCTTCTGGTTTAAATGTACTTGTTTACTAATTTGCACATTTTCAAATGTATTTAAATTTATAGGTTCAGAAATTCCAGAACTTAATGTACGATTTTTGACGTTGAACGTAGCAGTGGGTTGCATGGATCAGTTTTCCAGGCCATATGTTGGGTACTACGGTTTTAAAAGTATTCGAATTCTCCTATTTCTGTATTCTATCACCAGACTAAAGATCTTTATTTTCTGTAACTTTCAACAAATTAAGATAAACTCTGATAAATTCAATAATAAATTTTTTACGAGTGATGGAAACAAAATCGAATGCAATTGAATAGCGTTTCTAAAAGAGGATGTGGCAAAATCAAGAACGCGGAAGTTAACTAGTGTTGAAAATAATGGTAAATTCAAAATGAGTGACGTCCAAGCAGTGAAATCACACTGCAAAAAAAGGGGAGCGGCTGCTACAGAAGTGGATGCAATGAGATTTCAAAATTCAGATTTGTTTTTCGCATCGTTTAATTTTCCAGTTTTTGTAGCTTTTATGAAGCAATACTATTAAATCACTCAATATTTCTGGTGCACTTTTAGATACTGTTACTTTCTCTTGGCCCAAGACATTTTTCCATGACTTGGAAAAAATTTCCATGACTTTGAATGAAAATTTCAATTTTCCATGACTTTTCCAGGTCTGAAATTTGCTTTTTTTTTTTTTCCATGACTTACCAGGATTTCCACGACCCGTACGAACCCTGTTTAAAGCAACTGTAAATCTAATTTAATAACTTGACGAAAAGTTTTTAAATTCCAAAGAAACTTAATTTTTTTTTTTTTTTTTTTTTTTTTTGGAAAAGGTGTGTACGCATTTTATACAAAGAAAAACTATCATTCCACATCAGAGGGGGAGGGGGCATCAATTTTTTTTATTTAACGAACTTCCATTAAATTTTTAGCACGGGTATCGCTGATCGGGTACTGCTAGTAAAGAATAAAATAAAAAAGAAATGAAAATCTTTGAACTTTAATAATCTATAATGCATATAATTTACAACATAAAAACAGGTAAGAAATTTTGTTTTCTTTTTCAAGCCATCAATGGCTCGTTCTTTCTCGCAAATTGCATTTTTGCAACGAAAGAAATAGTATTTACAAAACTTTAACATTTCAGGTATTTTTTTACATTTTGCATAAAAGAAATTTTGATCGCTAAATTTTTTTGTCATCATTTCAATAATTTTAATAGAATGCAGCTACTAACTTCACGAAAATTTGCAAGAATAAAGCAAAAAACTTGTTTTAATTGATTGTGAAAAATGAAACTTATGTCGCCGAGGAAAGTAAGCAAGAAGAAAATATTTCACACACAGCTCATTTTTTTTAAATATTGCTTTCTGTTTCGCAAAATATTCATTAGATTACTTTGTGTTGCAGATAGTGACGCATGATTTATATAATTCTAATGTATATTTTCATATTTATGCAGAACGCATTTCATATTCAACTATACATTTTTTTAGATGATTTTATTGTGATAGCCATTACGTTACTAATAAGTACGTGAAAGCTTCTACTATAGTGGATGGGAAAATTTAAAGTATGTCGCTCTTGTTTAAATATGAGTCTATGATAGTTAAAATTTAAATTTTTCATTTACGTTTACTTCGTTAGGATATTGATAACTAAGACATTATTTTTTCGAATCTAATTAGACTCCTTAAAAATCATACGGATATGATGCGATGTATTCAAAATTTTGGTTATTGTGATCTTGTTATTCCCTACGTTCTTTCTTATGTATTTGCTCAATTTTACGAAAAAAAAGAGAGTTAACTTAGAAAATAATCTTTTGATTTCTCCTTTGATCAATGTTAATGTGTTTGGTGAGCTACTATTCTCAAAATAATAGCTTAGTATGTTAAGAGACATAAATTAAAGCGACTTTCATCGGGAAATTTATTCTGAGTCAGCCTCTTTTGGTCACGTGACGAAACCAGTGATAGGGTTTTCTATGTAGGAGGTGGTGGCTCAACCCATTCCCTCAAACTTTATACGTATGGGGAGGGGGGGTTGAAAAAATACAGCGAACTGAAAAACCAATGCAACATATTATAATATACACTAGTAATATGCATATACTTTGCAATAAAATAATTTCTTTATATTAAACTAGTATGTTGTGGCCATTACGAAACTTTCTTCTATTAATAGATTCTTATAATTCTGATCCCTCCCCATGCTTGACGAGGAAGCAATATTCCCAACGAAAACAAAATTACACACGCCAAAACTTGACGACCATCCCAAAGCAAAAAATGAAAACTGAAACTTATTTTATAAGATTTGCTTAAAATAATTACAAACATTTATTTGTTAACAAACACAAGATGGCAACAGTTAAAAAGTTTAAATCATCGCGATTTTTTGGTTATTTTCCAACAGTTAAAATCACGCGAAATACGCAGACAACAGTTTATTATGATTTATCTTTCTTATTGTTGCAATTATAAAGCTATTTTTATTCACACACACAAAAAAAAAAAAAAAAATCAGCCCCCCATGGAGCGATTGGCGCCAAAATTGAACAAACGCTTGTTTACATATGGATTCACATTTATTCCAAATTTCATCCAGAACGTAGCATTGCTTCTTGCTTGAGATATGGCACTCACAATGAAAAAAAAAGAACGTTCGATTGTGCCACCCCCTTTTCAGCTGCTGGCACCAAAATAGAATCAGCTTTTATACCCTCTAAGGGCTACTTGTCGATAAATTTTTGTTTGATTCCGTTCATTATTTCTTGAGAAACAGCAGTCACAATTGACGACAGAAAACGTTCAATAGCTCAACTACCGTTTGAGCTATTGACACCAAAATTAAATCAGCACCTGTACCTGTTAGGGGCAACATATGGACCAAATTTTGTTTGATACCGCCCAGTGGCTGCTCATGGAAGGGGCCAGAGAGGGCCCGGGTCACCTCACTGATTTCAGACACTAATTTAAAACTTTTTTTTTTTTGTTCGCTGAAACCGTTACCTAGCCTGTATGTTGTTTATTTCACATAGCTTAAATGTTCTTCTCACCCAATTTAGGCTATGTAAAATAAACAACATACAGTAAAGGAAGAAGCCTTCATTTGCACAAGATTAGACCGTTTGCTCCTTTTTTGATTCTTTGTCTTTAAATAATTAGCGTACTATATTGACAATTTAGAGAATAAATTATTATTTTTCTGAATACCTTACAACATCGCTTAAAAGTTGCGTAAGAAAACCGCTTAAATTAACGTGTTAAGAGATTCAATTTCGAAAGATTGCCGTCCCTAATGTTACCAAATATGGTCCTACAATCGCGTTTTTATGACTTCGTCTTCAGAAAATTTTCAGGCAAGGGCTCCCAAACCACTTTCCTTCAATACCATCAAAAAATAGGTTTTTTTTAAACAGCCACTTATGAAAACTTTTAAGTGGAACAGTCTCTGAACCCCTCCTCACACTAACATAGAATATTGCGCTTAAATTTTTAGGACTTCAATTTTTTAAAAATTTCCAGGGGAAAGCTCCAGAACCCCTTCCCGTAAAAATCTTCAAAGTTTGTCGACAATTGCGTTTTTGGAACTACAAATTCAAAAAATTGGAGGGGGAGGCGGAATTGAATTTCATTTATTTTTCCAAAAAAGGAAAGAAAAAAAAACGATCAGGGAGAGTCCCGGAGTTCCATTTCTTACCCTAACGTCAATAAATATGGCCTATAACCCCGTTTTAAGGCTTTAACTTCTACAAATTTCCGCGTAATACACTGTACTGTTCTTCCCCTTTACATCACCGAAAATCATCTAAAATTGCGTTTTTAAAATTACAAGTTTCAAAATTGAAAAGTTCAATGAGCAAATCAAATCAAACAAATTGATGAGATTTCTTTTCCTACTGTGCCAACCGTCCCCTTAAAAATGATTTTCTGTTGCCCTAGTTGTCTTGTGTTGTATGTATGTGAGTGAATGTGCATATATTGTTACAAGATTCCTTTTTTATTCAAAAAATGTCGTCCCATTGTTACACAGAAATTATTACTTGTTTTAAAGAAAATGTGAAAAGTTATTAATTTGAAGAAAATCAATATTTTTTTTTCTTTGTCTGCATAAAAATTCTGAACTGACCCATGGACGCCGGCAGATTCATATGCAAAAGGGTACACCCACATGTAAATCTCTAAGAATTTTTTTTACTTGTTTTTAAATTTATTTTAGGTTTTTTTTTTTTAATTTAGTTTATCTATTTTTATTTTGTATATTTTAAAGCGAATATTGATATGCATTTTTGTCTTCGATAAAGTTATTTAATTTATAGTTTTTACACATTTCTCTGATCATAATATTTTTGCACTTTTATAATTTGGTCTTGCTTAAAACAAAATTAATTTTACTCACTCAAAATAATATGTTATTAAAACATTAAAAATAACATTACTATTAAAAATATTAGATTAATTTTGCTTTTAAAATTTTTTTTATTCACTAGTGGTACCCGCACGGCTTTGCCCGTCGTAGAAAATTAAAAGATTATTTGGTTCGCCTGTATATTTACAAATAATGGATGGTGAATTTTTCGTTACTAAGTTAATTTGGTCGCCCATGTTACGGTACCACGTTATGCTAATTTGGTAATTTACTCGTCTATGTTATGATAATTCGCTCAGTAAAATATTCTTAAAATTGGAATAGAAAAAGAACAAAACAAATTTTCGAAAAATCGCTTCGAGGTGCCCACCCCCATGCTACAAACTAATTTTGTGCCCAATTTCATGAAAATCGGCAGAACGGTCTAGGCACTATGCGCGTCACAGAGATTTAGTCAACCAGACAGAGAGACTTTTAGCTTTATTATTAGTAAAGATTTTAAAAAGGCCGAGTGTGAAAGTGCCTCCTGTGCAGCCCTTTACCAATGCTGTAAAGGAGATGTACTGCAGCGCCGGAAAGCGTGCTGGATATAAACGTGAGATTAATAATTTTCATGATGTATTTTGTAACTTTTCCCTAACTGATTAATTAAATTTTATTTTTGAAAGTCAGGGGGGAGGGGGGAGTGCACTACCCTGCCGGTGATCATGGACATAAACATGAGATCTTTCGTTATTTACTTAGCAGTTTAGGTATTTTTAGCTTGAAGCTTGTCCTGTGTTTAAAATGAATTTAATTTTATTTATTTGACTCAAATAATTATTTTAAGAAGGTTTAAATATTTAAAAGACACTTAAAAATTTTTGTTAAACCCCGGGGGGGGGGGTTGAGTGCACCCATGATCAGGCCCCCTGACTTTCTCAAGTCACGAGCCGTCACTGCTAAGTAGTATGACATTTTTCTTTTGCTTCCCTTGATAAACTGTCATGGTGATGTCATCATGCTTTAGTAATGTCGTTTCATGCAAGGGTGTCTTCATTTTTTTTTACATTTGTAAGCACTTCTCTACGATTTCGTTTTACTGTCCCAACTAAGCTTGTCTTTTTTTCTCTTAAAAATTTTTGCTAGGTTCAGAGTTGTAAAATAACTGACCGTGGTGACATTTCTTCCTTTTTTTTCAAACAGTTTGATTAAATTCAGGACAACATATTCGCAAAGATTCTGATTTTTAGAACGATTCTCATCTTGACATAGATATGGATTGTCATTCACTATGTACTTAATGTCAGCATCTGCGGTAAACCAGAATTTTATCCCAAACTTGTCAGGTTTATTTGGCATGTATAGCGTAAACTTGCATCTGGCTTTTGTGGGAAAGAGTTGTTCATCAACTGTAATGTAGGGACCGGCTTTATAACAATTGACAGAATTTTCAGTAAAAATGTCCCAAATTTTTGAAATTAGACAAAATTGGTCCTTTTTCAAACATTTTGATCTGGTTGTTTTTTGATCGAAGCGTAAAAATCTCAAAATTTCTCTAAACCTGTCTCTCTCCATTGTTTCACGAAAAAAAGGAGAACTCCAAACAGTTGACCATAAACTATTAAGTTCAAGGCCTTTTGCGCAGTATAGACCTCAAGCATATAAAATTGCAATAAATGCATCAATTTCTTCTAACTTTAGGGTCAAACCATTGTTTCCTAGCTGTCTATGAGCTTCTTCTTCTGTACACATTTTTATGTGACGAAGCATACTTTCATTTATGAATAGTCTCCACGAGCTAGACACAAATTCAACATCAATATTCCGCTTTGCATACAATGTCGGGCCTCAAGCTTCTTTACAAACATTATGTTGTGAAATTCTTCCACAATCGTCAGTTTCAGAAGAAATAATTTTCCATTTCGATCCATCTACCCCAAAAACGTTTCCATTTTCTCTCAATTTTGGTGCAATATTTGGAGATTTTGCTTTATGCTTTTTTTCCTCTTTGCCTTTTATGTTACACATTGGTTGTTGGATAAGTGATTCTTATCATTGTCAGATTGAGTCGCAAAATCAACACAAATTATCGTCTGACGATTCACATCTTCCTTCAATGACGGTGCATATTCTTCGGTAGCAAGTCATAACTTTCATCTTTGGACTCATTTTCCGACAGCTCTTGCATGTATTCAAGAGCTTCCTTGACCAAAAGCAAACGACGTTTTCTTGACATTTCTCTGCCAAGACCAAGAATGGTTTGCAACTAGCAGTATAAATGCAGCTCTGTCACATAACAAAAAAAAGAGAAATAGCTAGCTTTTCTTATCAGTAACCTGTCTTGTTCTATGACCTTGACCAATTTATCCTTCAATGTGTACTGTAGGTCCTTTTCATACCAATTGGGGAGCAGTTTTGACTGTTACCGACTCCAAGAATAATTTCATTTTGCATCTACTAAGCGAATGGTCATTCTGACCCTTTCCTCAGTTTTAGGTATAAGAATTAATACCTCGGAAGTAAAAAATTCTGAATGGCTAATTCTTTGGCAGGTTAATAATTATACAATTTAAGAAAAAGTCAAAAAGTATCAAGTCATTCCACTTGTAAAATTTCTAAAAAAATGGAAATGAAATTTGATTTGAATCAGATTAACCCCTATCGCTGTTCTAGTGTTATTCTATAAATTTCAGTGACTCAAAATAGTACTTTTGACTGAAGGAAACACCCCCATTGCAAAAGGCAGTTTTTCTCTGTCAGAAGAGGTTAAATTAAAAAAAATATTTTAACTAAGAAAAAAATTACATGAAGAACTAACTCAATATAAATATTTGGTTACTTTTTAACATTTTTGTAGTGTGCCAGATGAACGTTTTTGAAGTTTATAAGGACAAAAAAAAGGAAAATCATATGTTAAAAGTTTTAATATAATATTATACAACAGTTTACTACAAAATTCAAAAATATACATAACTAACATTGAATTTTTTTTTTTTTTTTTCATTTTTACAGAAATGTGAGACATTTTGCAAACAAAGAAGGGCATAAATGCATAATGTACGAAATTATGCATTTTTTTTTTTCATTATCTTTTGAAAATGTTAAATGAGCATTTTTTGAAGGCATTAAGTATTTGCATAGTACGTACTTACTTTGGAATTAGTGTGAAAAAAATAAGCTGAGCATATTTAAAGACTTAAACGTGAAATCTACTATGACTTTGACTCTCTCAGATGTTTTGTACAAAAGGATCACATTTGAAATAAACTCAACTGATACAATGTTTAAAATTGAGGCGTTGATGTTGAAATGGGTTTAAGTCAAAAAAACCTGTTTTCTCTTGCTTACTTTTCCCAAATTGCAAATGCATCCCAGTCTTCAAATTTATGAAACTTATATTCTGGCAGAATTCAACCCAATTAAATATAGTTGAATTCTGCCAGCATATAATTTTCAAATTTGAAGACTTTGGATACATCTGCAATTTTGAAGTAGTAAACAAGAAGAAACTTTTTTGACTTAGACCCTTTTCAATGCTAAGGCCTCAATTAATGCATTTCTTTCTAAATACAAAACAAAAGGATGTTTCAAATAAACTTCTTTACAAAAATGTTCTTCTTGAGATCATGCTTCATATAATTAATAATTGCATTATTCAGATTAAGCATAACATACATAATGATAATGAAATATAATTTTTCAAGAAATTTTCGGCATATATAATGCCAAGACACTAATACAAGCGACTTGCACTAATTATTCATTAAAAAGTGTTTTCCTATTTTCCAACTACATTAAAAGTCAAGTCATTTAAAAATATTGCTGCTTTCTTAAACTTGCACAGCATTAACTTTCTTTACATTCTTTGCTGCAATACAAAACTAATAAAATTTTAAATGAAAAAAAAAATGTTTCTGGAAACAGCAGTTGGAAATATAAAAAATATTTATTGAAGAATGATTTTATGTATAGTTAATATTTTCTAGCTAATTTCCTTGCATGATGTCATCAAATTTTGAAAAGAAAGCCCTTAAACTAAACCGTTTTACATTTTTAAATGAAAAAATCAATATGATGCCATAGAAATTCGAGGTGTCCCTCTTATAACACGGCTAATTTATGTGTTGTACGATACATTTTTATTCATTTATTTAAATTATTATTTTATTTATTTTTATGCATTTACATAACATTGAGAAAGGGAATATGCACCACGTTATATTGAAATTGTGTTCCCTTTTGTATTGAAACAGTGTTTTTTGAAACTATGAAATAATGTAAATCAAAACAATGTGTACTGTGTTGTATCAAGGTCAAGTCTTAAGCTGTAAAATTAGATGATCACTGAAACTTAGTTCCAATAAAACAAAACCACAAATTTTGTCATGTGTAATTCGAAACCGTGTAATACAAGAACCGTGTAAAACGAGAGACACCTATATAGTTTCATGTCCTTGTAAAGTGTTATGAAAAATCTATCCTCCTCCTCCCTCATCCTACACTAGTGTGTTTTCATGACAACAGATTTTCAGTAACAAAATGATAAGTAATGAAACTAGTTCTTCCGAGCTTTTTTACCTCAAGAATCACAATATTTTTTTTTCAAAAAATAATACAAAGTTAATACTTTTTGAAGAATGAAGGTATATACATATCAGTATTGTTTTAGGACTGGATGAAAAAGAAATATTAAAACATTAAATTTGTTGTTGTTTTTTTATATAAGTTAAATTTCCAATTTGCAAAAAAAAGTTCAATAGTATATTAATCAAAGTGTCAAAGTATACACCCGAAAGGTGTAAATAAGACAAAAATTTGCAAGACTTTAAGACAAAAATTTGCAACTCATGTCTTCTTGACATTTTCTAAATTGAATTATGAAATTTTAGGAACAGGTATGGATGCTACAAGAGGAGTCACATGTTGAAAGTCTGTGTCATTGAAATTTTGACACAGGGTTTTTAATCTCGTTTAGGTGGTTTTCATTCTTGAGGTGAGGGGGGGGGGGGTGTTCCATAGTATATGAGGGGGTTAACTATCACCTTTCGAAGAGAATGAGCCTCCCTAGGTTTAATTGCATTTTTTCAAATGTTTTTCTTTCCTTTTTTACCCCGAAGAAATGATTGCAGATATGAGCAAAAAGAATTCATTCCAAAGTTTGTTTCTATTTCAAATTAACACAGTTGCATTTATTATTATTATTTATTTATTTACTTATTTTTTATTTATTTATTTTTTTTTTTTAATCTTGGAAGCATTGCATGTTGCATATGAGTCACATTGCAGATCTTCAATAAAGAACTTTTCTGTATTATTAATATTTGTTCAAGTTACATTCACAGATAGAATTTTAATTAAAAATAAAATTAAAAATGCTTATAATATAGCATCAATGTATATTTATATTTCTGGGGATGTATTGTGCCCCTTGGTTATTATTATGAAAGTGAAATGAATTGATGGTTGATAAGAAACAAAACCAACATTTATATGTTTGGTTTTCATTCATTTCATGACTGAGAAACGCAAATAAAAACAATAAAACAATTCAAAACTTTACTGCTTTATAGTTTTTCTAATGTTGTTATGACAATTGATTGTGACAGCCAAAAAAAAATTTTTTTTTTCTAAAGTGCTCACTCCATGCTCTTCCATTGTACAAAGGAATGACTTTAGTATTTAGAGTGCACAGGAGAGGTTAGATTTGCACAAGAGCTCTGTCATATTGTTTGTTCTCTCTTAAGTTTTATTTACATCTATGCAGTAGTAAGAAATTTATTAATACATACAATGAAACCTGTGTAAGTTGACTACTTGGGGTGCACTATTTTAGTGGTCAATTTAAACAGGTGGCCAACTTATAGAGGTTGAATTATATGACATAGATCTAATTCTGTGCCTAAAAATAGCGGTCAACTTAGAGAGGTGGTCTACTTACAAGGGTGGTCAACTTTACAGGTTTTACTGTACTAGAAAGTCTTATCACAAAGGAAGATTTTGTTAAATTAAAAAGATTTTTCAATGACATAATTTAGCAAAATATTCCTAGTATGCTTGGAAATGAAATTAAGAAATCATTGACACAATGTTTGATGTGATTGAAGATCAGAAACATAAAAGTATGTTTTCATATTTCATGCTTTTTGACTAACAATTTTTATGTTACCGATGATCAATTGCAGTGAGTAATAATAATGCATAAAATGCTGGGGGGGGGGGGGAGTCATTTTATGTTAGTTTATTTTGTCATTATAAAATTACTGAAAAACGTTACATTCTAACAGAGTGCAAAAACACTCCAGTTCAATAGCAAAATAGTAATAAACATAAAACCCCTAAAATATATCAAGATCTCACATGCTTATATACTTATACATACTATATACATAATAGACCATCAACAACTTAAAAGTGACTGGGCATTTGGGCTTATCAGAACCACTTAAATAAAAAATTTGTACAGCTGTCAAAAAAAGCAAAATGAAAGAAAACTGGTGTTAAACACAAAATTATTCATTTTGAACAAAATGTTTCAAAATCTACAGATGCGAAATTTTGAATTTGTTGATCGCAATGCCAATTTTTGGTTTATTAATATTGGGATAATGCTGTACTGTGTCATATATATATATATATATATATATATATATATGTATGTATATATATATATATATATATATATATATATATATATATATATATATATATATATATATATATATATATATATTTAAAAATTGAGAATCAAAAATTTTTAATTACTGGTTAGGAAATCGGGTGGAAGTTTAAATATTCAGAAATCTTCCATTTTGCCATAAATTGGCAATTATGTATGTTTTATACTTTAATTTCCAAGTAATAGTGTCATTGCAAGAAATGTGTTTCATAAATCTTAAAATTGTGATTTTGGAAGAATCAAAGTATCAGAAAAAGAAAAAATTTCTACGTCTTGACCACAACCAATCTTGTTTCTCAGTTATTTCACTCCAAACAGCTCCATCTTTTAATGTAATTCATAACAGACAATTATAAGAGTGATTATATAAAATTACACTTAGTTTCAATTCTGATAAAAAGTCAATAGCTCTTAACGGCTCAAAAACTAAATATTTACAATTTTGTTGGAAAGACTTTAAAATAGCCTTTGGTGTAGAGCTCTTCATGCATAAGAAAGTCTGATAAAAGCATGGCCATAATGAACAGTTGCATTGAGACATAAAAAAACATAGTTTATTGCTCTTTAAAATAACTAAAACATTTTAATGCTGTAATGGTTCATGATCTAGTTGATAAGAAGGAAAGGTGGCTTAGATCATTTTTGCATTGAAGAAGTTATTGAACAGTTTTCCAATTTCTAAAAACAGGGCTTGGCATTACTAAAAAAAATCATAATTTTACAAGTCAGGGGCATATTTTAGGGAAATTTGAATGGTGAAGATAAGATATAAAATACTGTGGTAAAATCTGCATGCTTTAAACTTTACAAAAATACAAGTCATACAATTTTTAATGCAATTACTGCTCATGGAATTTTAGAAAGATAACACAGTGTAATTTTGCTTATTTTACCAACTTGCGTATCACAGTGAAACCTCAGAAATCCAAACCTAGGAGGTCTGAAACTTTTAATAATCTGAACAACTTCCTAAGTAAAAATCTAAAATTAGGTGTGAAAAAGGAAAATGATGAGGAAGGATGAATTGATCCAAAAGCTAAATTAGTTTTGTAATGACAGTCCATTTTAACAAATGTTTGAATAAAAAAGCAGCAGTCATAGAATACACTGTTGCAGTAAATCATCATTGTGGGTTTGAAGGGTATCATCCACTGTTTTTTCAAACAAGAGTAGGCCAAAGCTTTTGCCATGATTCTTGCATTAAAGAGTCTGAGCACTGCCATGCTTCAGCAATGCAGTAAATTACATCTTCAATCATAATTTTTTTGATAGATGTGTCAATCACAGCTTGTAAGGGCACATTACGATAGCAAAAGTTGATGTTTTGTAAAAATTCTTGGGTCATAGACTATAAAAGAGGAGCCATATTTGGTGGAAATGAATACGATGTCATCTTTTACTAAGTGTGTTTCAGAGGGAAGAGATGGGATGTTCACCTCACACTGATACGTATAAACATTAGATTAGCTTTGGTACATTTGCTTGGTACTTCTTTATACTGTACGACGATCTTCCTGCTACTATAACATATACAACAAATGAAGCACTCATTCTTTATCGGGGTAAAATTGCTTCATTATTAACTAAAAACAAAGACTGACAGATCACTATTGACTAATAACAAGAGTTGAAATATGTAACCTGGTAAATCCAAACTTTCCAGAATTCGAACAGGGCTCAGCTCCAATTAGTTTGGATTTCCGAGGTTATACTGCACTTTTTTTACTTATTTTCTACGAGTGAAAAAAATGAGTAACAATAAACATTTTCATGTAAAAACACATACAATGTATTATGAACAAAAATAATTTCTTAACAGCTTGAAAATGTCATTTTGGGAGAAGATCATGAAATTTAAGTTGATTATTTACATGCAAAAACTGTTCACAAACCTTTTTTGCTAGAGTAGCATTGTCCTTACATCTGAATTAACAGTGCATTATTTAAAGCGCACTTATAAATTAAACAATTTTTTTTAAAGTTGCTCAAGTTCTGCACTGTAACCACCCACGTTGACCACAGTGATACCAAAAGTCAAAACAATTTCATTGTTGTCAAAGTAAAAAACGATTTAAAAAAAAAAAAGACAAGGAAAATGTCAGGAAAGTCTTTGACTTACAAAAGTCAAAAAAGCAGAAATTAGCATTTTTAAAGTTTTGTGAAAGAAACTCAATAAATTAATTTCTGTTGATAACATATGTATGCTCTTCTTGAACTGAATTAACAGTGCATTATTTAAAGTGCACTTATAAATTAAACAATTATTTTTAAAGTTGCTCAAGTTCTGCACTGTAACCACCCACGTTGACCACAGTGATACCAAAAGTCAAAACAATTTCATTGTTGTCAAAGTAAAAAACGATTTTAAAAAAAAAGACAAGGAAAATGTCAGGAAAGTCTTTGACTTACAAAAGTCAAAAAAGCAGAAATTAGCATTTTTAAAGTTTTGTGAAAGAAACTCAATAAATTAATTTCTGTTGATAACATATGTATGCTCTTCTTACAGTGAGGTAACTGCAATGAGAAAAAAAAAAAAAAAAAAAACTAAATAAAAAGCCTTGGGAAGGAGAAAAGTGTTTGCAAGTGATAAATGCTTTTGAAAATTTAGTCATCACTAAAGTAAGTCTTGAGCAATAAATATACCCAACTCATAGCTTTTTACTACACGTTCTAGCAAACATAGAAATCTTGTCCTGAATCAAACATTCACTTTCAAGAAAGAAAAATCATGCTTCTCATGTAAATAAAACTCTTCACATTTATGATTAACATTTAAAAAAAAAAGAAAAATTAAAAGACTTGAAAATATTCCCAACAAGCACTTAGTGGACAAATGCAAATGATGCCGATCAGTTTGACTTACATTCATCAAAACAACAGAAGCTCACAGTTCATGGCTTTGTACATGAGTGACTGTCTCAAGAGCCGTAGGTGTGCAATATGCACGGAAGATTATAAAAACAAGAGACTGCACTGGAGCAATCAGTGCCTGCTTTTCTTAGACTTGTGCTTCCTTATGGGGGGCGACTCGGGAGACATCCTCCTCTTGTAGGGAGACTTTGATCTGGAACGACGTGATCGTTTGGGGCTGCGACTTCTTGACCTATTGAAGCGACAAAGATTAAAATCAAACTTTACATTACACGGCGCCATTACAAACTTTTTTGAGTTTTCAAACAAAATTAGAACTCCCAAACTGCTATGCAGCAACCTGCAATAGACCTTCAGTTAAATGAAACTGAAAATCAGTGATTTTATTCAAATTAAATCAACTTTTTTTTTTAAATGATTGATTTAAATCATTTTTTAATTTAAATCCACAAATTACTCTTGAAAATCCTAAAGTTTACTAGTTAAACCCCTTTTCTAGTAAGCATAAACTTTTTTCCTTATTTTTGATTTTGTCCCAAGGGTTTATCTTCACTTTGCCATGCTTTTCTACTCAAGAGCCTCACTCCTTACTTAATCGGAACATTCAAATTTTTAGTTAGAAACCAATGGCCAGTAGAATTTTAAGTTTTGTTCACTAATTTGATCCAGTTGCCATTTTTTCAAAACTACTTTTCCAATATTTTATTCCCAAATGGCCATAAAAAAATATATTTAAGCAAAATATATTACCAAGAGTCACTTGGTGACAATGATTCACTTTTCATAAATAAAAAAAACTGCAGGTACAACATTTGTGCTTAGCAAGGCAATACAGAAATCCTACGACTAACTTCCACAATTATGGAAACGGGTTGTTGAATGCAATGATGGTGACTGTAATGAAGGATGGTAAAACTGGGTGTCATGTAAAAAATTTGAGATATAGAGGTTTTGAGTTATCAAGGTTTTAAATATATATATATATATATATATATATATATATATATATATATATATATATATATATATATATATAAATATATATATATATATATATATATAAAATAAGAAAAAGAAGATAAATGGGATATAAATAAGAAGAAAAAAGTAAGTACTTATGTATAAGCTTAAAATAAATATTTGCCAATGTTAAAATCCAATCCTTGTAATAGTCACTTCACATGAGCAAAACTTCCATATTTCAAAATTATTTAAAAACCAGGAAGCTGAAAGCACATTCCTTTACAATTTAATTATTCACCCATAGAATCAAACTTTGTATTATTTTACTGCTTTTAGATTTATTAATTCCAATATTTAAACTTTCTCACAACAACGGATTGTATTCAAATGAATAAGTTTCAAAGATCAAAAGCGAAAAAGACAAGGCAAAACAAAGGTTAAACTCATTTACCTTCTGCTCTTCTTGGGAGAATGTGATCTGTATGACTTATGAGGGGAATGCAATGCGTCTGCTACTGATAGGGCGATACTACGTGGACTGACTTTCCTGATTGAGGCATACAGGCTTGAACCAGGGCTACCATCTCCTTCATCCGATGAAGCAGAACGTGCCCTTGGAGCAGGGGAAGACGAGTGGGATTTGTGACGTTTGTGACGCTCCTTCTCCATGCCATCCAAACTTCTGTCTCGTTCAACCTGAGCAGAGAAAAGAATTGTAAGAAAAATTCCTCCCATTTTCATGTATATACTACAAAAAAAAACTTAAGTTATTCATTTATTTTTTAATGTAATTGGTGAATATGTGAAAGTTTTGATTGAAAGACATGAAAAGATTTTTTTCTGAAACAAAAAATCAGAGTAACTTGGAAAAAATGCCCCAAAATAGTCGTAGTAAAAAAAAAAACATTATTATGTTTTTATTCTTTGTCATCACAGCAACCAGCTCACATCCTACTCTTAGAGAATAGGGAAGGCAGGTGATGCTGAGGGTGAAATTACAGCAAACCTCACTAGGGGTTGACATGTTTGAGGGTCCATCCCAATGTATTTTTGAGGCCTCTTATAGATGAACTGAACTACAAAAAATATTTTTCATGTGGTTTTTTCTGGGCTTGTGTCCGTGGCAGAAACTATCATTACAAGTAAGTATATCATTGGCAAGAAACAATCAATGTGCTTTGCATCAAATAGTGTCAGTTAACAAGAAAATACCTTAAGGCTCCCAAGCTCAATTCTACTGAACAAAAAAAGCTGGATTTTAGACTAGTAAGATTTTATAAAAGTATAACGAATGAGAACCCACTAAAAATTAAACCTTTTAACTTAACCTAATAAGTCATACATGCATATTCAAAATTCTAAACCTATACAAGGAAGGAAATGTAGTAAACGGAATTAACCCTCAAAAATGTTAAACCCCGAAAGAAATTTAAAACAATGATAAAGAAAAATAAAAAACAAAGTAAAAATATATGAGTAATTCAAGATGATTAATTTTACCAAGAATAAATTGTTGATACCTTAATTAACAATGTTTAGAAAACAGATAAGAAATGCTAAAAAAGAAATTCAAATAAATGAATTCAAATAGGTTTAAAAAACACAAGATAAGAAAAATTTAAAAAGTGACATATGCCACATGGGAAATTAGCTGATGGGGAAATAATACCAAACAAGATTTAAGTTGTCATAAAAAAATTTTAAAATGTAATATGTAATATATTACACATTCAGACACTTTTTTATACCAATGAATACTTAATTTAAATTGTGATAGCAACCTTTTTGAGTAACTTTTGTCTGTAGTGTTCCACCTGTTCAGAGAATTTCATGTTTGCTTTCCGAGATCGTTTCCCGGATTCCAGTTCATCTTGGTATTTCATTACTTTAACCTAAATTAAAAAAATGAAATAAAGATGTAATACAGTACAGTCTCAAAAATCCAAGGTAATTTGGTACTGACACCACTTTAGATTACTGAAATATTAGATCATTCAAAAACATAGAAAAGTCTTAATGACTATAGTTTATACAAATATGATGGTACGATAAGAACACTAATATAAATTCTTTCATGACATTAGTTTAATAGAAATATATCAAATGGCGTTTATTTGACAATGTGTTGTCACAACAAGCTTTGGTGCTCCTGCATTAAGAGCAGGAGAGTAAATGGGAGGAGCCAAACCTTAACCAACAAAAAATGGCAATATTTTTTCACTTTCTTAGAGATAGCTTTCTCTCCATGCACTTGCGAAAATCTAAATGAAAATGATGCTTAATCTCTCACTCTTTTGGAGACTGTTATTTAAAGCAAAATTTTTGTTTAACAGAAAGTTGGTGTTATCATTGACTGACGTAAAGACCTGTATATGATTTTCAACTAAAGAAAATTAGAGCAGTATTAGTATGGAAAATTTTCATTTTATTTGCACTTATCACCTGGAAAACATTGAATGCATAGAATTTTTTTTTCATGGTACTATGATTTGTTACTCGAAATAAGGTTTTCAAAAATAATTGACACAAAATTATCATTATAATCTTATTTTTTTTCCAAATTAATTATGAATGCTATTTTTTCCCTTTTAATAAATTGAAATAATTTTCAACTTTGCATTACTTTTGCAGACAGATACAAAAAGCCATTCTGATTTTATTTACTTGTTTTCAATTTGATATTTATTATAAATTTACTAATTCATGCAGTATCAGACAAATACTGCCGTGCTAAGCACAGATCTGCGCATTTTATCAAAATTGAGTTATTGTCACCAGGTGGTCGCTAGTAATTTACCTAAATGTCAAGTTTTTTGGCGATTTGTGAACGTGAAATATTAAAAAAAGCTTTAAGAAAAACCGCACAGTTTGCGGAGTTTGCTAAGGCAATTTGAACGTAAGTGACAAATACTAAGCCTTTAGAGTGGTATCTGCGCAGTTACCACTTTTTCCTTAGTAATTTGTAGAAACGACTTTTATACCTTAGTAAAGCAGCATATTTAATAATGTAGCAGTTAATTGTAACACAGAATATTAAAATTAGTTTATAGTTGAATAGTTGATACAGGTTGATAGTAAAAACTAATACAACTTTGAATAATTTAAAAGTAAATATTAAGCTTTTTCTATTTAAATGTTTGTTTAAAATGCAAATTCTAAAAATGAAATGCATGTAAAATATTCATATCTAATTCTTTCATGAAAAAAAAACACATTTCATTCTACGGCCAGTAATATTTTTATTTAAGTATCGTCTGCTGTCAAAATTATCTTCATGCTCGGTAAAAATGAATCTAGAAAATAAAACATTATAAAAAACAAATTCTTTGAATATAAAAAACAAAAAATTGTTATGGATTACAGTTTTAACTGTCCGGAGTTTTGAAAATGGTATCTTTCAGAAGGTAGATTCTGTTAGACTTGTATTAACAAAATAAAGCGAAACAGCCAAGTCTAAAGAAAGCAGATGTTTTCAGTATTATTTAATGATACATTGAGCACGTTTTACTAAGCAATTTTTGTCGTATCTGTGCATACCCCTAAAAATGCCTAGTAATTGTCACTTGCGGTGAAAATAGCTTAGTATATGAAAAGGTTTTGAAAAGAAAACTTGCAGTAACTACATTCATTAATTATAAATTCAGATTTTTACAAAAATACTCTCTTACGGTTTTTAGATAAGTTATTTGCGAAAGACTACCGCAAGTTGAGCATTTAATTAAGTCATAAATCAAAGTAACGAGTTGTAAAACTTTAAGCATCAATTTCTCATTTTGAGCTCTACTGCAGATACAACATCTGTGCTTAGCACGGCAGAATACTCATTAAAGGAATCAAATACAAAGAATTTGAAGTGCCTCATTTGCAAACAGGAAAAGAAAAATGAACACTTAAAATAAGAATGTATGGAAACAGATTTTTAAAAAAGCAGTGTTACAAATAAATTGCTTTTTAACCTAAAATAAGTAAGTTTTCCAGATATTTGAAGAAATGTGTTTCGGATTTAATATTAAAACAGTAAACTGTTGGAATTTTTTTTTTTTTTTTTTTTTTTGTTTTGTTTCATTTTCAGTGAAAACCAACTAAGCAAGTGTGTACAACAAAGCTTAAGTGCAATAGGTAACAAAAATGCTAAAAAAAATAAATAATGAAAAATGTGCAGATATTGCTCTTTACCATCCCAGGGCAGTACAATATTGAAAATTATTTATTTATTTATTTATTTTTTTTGAAGAAGAAGAATGGCAAATAATAACTCTTACAAATATCACTGAATTTGTGCATAATCAAACATCTCATAGAAACCCCAGAAAAATGAAAAAATAATTTGTTCTACGCAAATCAGTTTTCAATTCACATCAGCAGTAATTGTCAAAATGCAAGACTAGTCAAAATAATATTGGTCATAATATTAATTCCTACATTAAGATTCACTTGATTTAAAGACTTATTTTTTTTTAGAGAAATATACACAAGGCCAATAATAGGAGTACCGTATATACTCGCGTATAGGTCGATCTCGCGTATAAGTCGACCCCCCCTTTTTCAGAGAAAAAATCCAGAAAAAATCTAAAACCCGCGTATAAGTCGACCCGCATACTTTCCAAAAACATCGCGAATTATTTTCAAAGAAATTTCAAAATAATGAACACATTTATTTACAAATAAAATAGGAATTAAATAGGAAAACATTTCTAAAAGCCTTCAAACTCGGATTCTGAGACGGACGCAAAAAAAAAGTTCATTAAAGTTCGCTTCCGTCATCACCGCGTCATCGTATACATCGGCGGCTGCAGAATCGTCAATGATATCAGAGGTTGCGTTCGACGAATCTCACCGGTAAACCGGTAAGTAACCAGTTGCTAACCGCGGCGTTCTATGATCAACCGGTTACCGCAGCGGTTACCATTCTAAGCAGTTGATTGGTTGATTTGAGCACGTGATCATTAGCTGTCACGTGATTCACTAACCGGTCGCTCCCGGTCGTGCTCGTCGAACGCACTCTCAGTCTGAATGGCGTGACTGTTGACGATAAATATTTTCATATGTTTCACGATATTTGTTAATTGCTGATTTGATCCTTAATAAAGAAGAATAAAATTATCTTTATTTATGTGTATTATTTAGGTTTTTTAAGTTATTATTTTTGAATAAGTTTACTTTTTCACACGATCAACTTATCAGCAACTACCTGTAACCGCACATCGGCATTTCTCGTAGCTTCCCAGCTCTCGTTGATCGGAAAAAAAATTTCGGAAAATTTGACCCGCGTATAAGTCGACCCCCCTTCCTTTGATCTCATTTTTTGGACAAAATTTCTCGACTTATACGCGAGTATACACGGTATGTACTCTCTTATGTACAGTGTTTGTAGGTGTTTATCAATGTTTTGGTAATAATTAAGTCACAGGTTCAGTTGCTCACTCTTGATGTGGCAATGAAATTGCAATAAAATAAAACTATAACATATATTTGCATAAGCTTATAAAGACAAAAAAGACGCAACATTTCATACATCAATCGGCACACTTACTTCAATTTCTCTTAGTTTTGCACGTCTTTCTTCATTTAAGTCTGTCTTAAGTTGTTCCATTATTGTTGCAGAATCTCGGCTGTTTTCATCATCCTGATAATAGCTTTCATCTTGAGTTGATGTAGTGTCATCCATGGGTCTATAGGAAAAGAAATATGAAGTTTTAAAAAGTCGACAAAAGGAATATGTCTGTAATGTTTTGAAAATTCTTGTTTTTAACATTATTTTTCTTATTATTTGTTGCACAAAGGTATTTTCTTATTTTGTAAATGTTCTTGTAAAATTTTGCAAATATTTTGAACAATACACTTTTTATAATACACATACAAATAATAATTTCAACCGCAATCTAACTAGAACTTACTGCCCATCAATGTCATCTTCCATTTGTTCTTGTTCTTCGTTTTGTTCTAAGAGATCCCATTTAGATGTAGTTATTGCTTTAAGAAAAGAAAGAAAGGTATTAGTCATTTGAGATGTCTAATGTAAAGAAACTAAAAAATATTTAACAGCTCTATTTAAAACCAAAAATAAAAGGAATATATCATTCAGTGATGTCTCAAAGAACTCAAAAATTGGAAATTACGTAAACTGAGAAAACATGGCCTGCTTCAAAAAAAAAAAAAAAAAAAATCCAGAAATTTTGCTACAACAAACTAAGAGTTTAATGACTTGACTTTGGAATGAACAAAATAAGGCTAGTAAAATTAATAATAATTATTATTATTATTTATAAAAATCTTTAAAAAAAAAAATTTAATAAATTAAATAAAAATGTGCATACTTTTATGGTCTAGATTTTAAATACAAAAAATAGTACAGCACCATAATGATTTGAAATCTTTCAATAGAACACTGGCTTCATTACATCAATACATTCTAGTATAACTGAATTTCAAATTATAGTATTTGTTAACATGTTTTAACACAAGCAGTGCAAGGAAGAAGAAATTAGTTTCATTAAAGCAACAACAGATTACAAAAGAAGAGATTATATTTCTGCAAATTTAAACACACTACCTTGTGCTTCAACTGTTTCAGGATCCACTGTCTCCCATTTGGATGGCTTAAATTTAGATGACATGTCTTTACTTTCCATGCTTGGCATTGCATCTTCCAATGGCTGCCCATCCAAGTCGTCATTTACTACAAGAAGGGAACAATAAAATGTATCTTAAAACATTGAATCATGTTCCTTAAATTTCAAAATGTTGCTTTAACATGAATAGCTAATTTCAAGAGAAACAGAGCAGATATTAAGGAATAGGAAAATTAAAAGTCTGGCAAAGCTTAAATATAAAACTTTCTTTTATTGTTTTTTAATCATAAACATTTGCAGAATTCTCAAAGAAATATCCTTAGTTGTACTGAAAGTTTTTTCAAATTTCTACTGTGAGCAGGTGCCATAAGAGGGAAAAGAAACTTAACTACACAGGTATGAACAATACTATTATGCAGTTTGTAAAATACTTTGAAGGGGTTTTTTTTTTTTTTACTTTTTTTTATTAAATACATTACAATATTTGATAGTAGCATATGAGAGCAGCCATAACATTTATGGTTATACGTTTTTGTATCTATTTCATAGATTCTTATTATTCCTCATTCAAGGCGCATATTTCAACACAAACCCAATTTTTTTGCCCAGATTTGCAAATTTGGTGCTGAACTTGATGCTTAAAATTTTATTTTCATTGAGCCAATTCACTCGCAACTCATGATTAATACGTATGGTTCATTTGAAGAAAAAAAATTGAAGGAAACATTTCTTCAAGTGTGATAAATTTTTTAATGGAATATTTTCTTATCTTAATGTATCTTGCCAGACTGTAACTCCATTTTAACAGATGCATCAATTGTTGCACAACAACACCATACAAAAACGGAAAACATATACGTAAGGTATAAAATATACCCTATACCTGCAGGCCCCATTTTGCCCACTGTCTTATATGTGTCCACCGTTATATGGCAATGTTAAAAATATTTCATTTTTTTTAAAAAAGGAAGAAAATGTTATGTGATTCTTATTTTTAATTATTAGTTAAACAAAAGTAGAAATGGAGTTCAACATTGATAAAAGCGCAAATCAAAATATGAGAAATCTATTTTCTCTTTTGTGACAACTGTTAGCTAACATGTTTTCCTCAATAATACAGTTACGATAAAATTAAGACTAAGCTTAAGACTGTTAACTTTTTTGGAAAGTTCATTAAAAGGCAGAGAGTTATCGGTTCTGGGATGAATTGGGTTACCTTTGCAGCGACATTGCGAAAGTATCACAACTTAAATTCATACAATACCTCTCCCTTTCGGTTAACTCTCGAGGAAAAATAGTAATACTTTTCTAACAGGAATTCTATCATAAGTCTTAATAATGAAGTGAAGGCCAATGCAATGACAAAAGTCGTATTGACTTAGAGATTCATATCTTTATGAAAAAAACTTTGCAGATTTTGCATGCATTTTTTATTGTTAATTTTACACAAGCCATATTAACAACATTTTTCACAGGCTGAATTGTATAGTCCGACTATTAATTCACCTTGAAAAAATAAATAGTGTTGATGTCCGGCCGGGATTATAAAATGTAAAAAAATGGTTGGGGGTATGAACTTTATGAGGAGTATGGACTCCACTTCTACATCATTGCCTCAAAACCATAGTAAGATATCTTAGTGCTATTTCTGGGATTAGATATCTTACTGTTGCTCTGAGGCGATGGTATAATGTAAGAAAATTTTTTTTTTTGGTTCAGTAACAAACTATGTCATGAGACAAACTACACGAACGTTATTAACAAAATCACATGAAATTCTCCACTAATGAGTCAATTTTTTATAAAATAAAGCAATATTCATTCTTATTTATTTCTCTTGAAATATTTCAATGTATTGCCAGAAGTACACTAGATCATACTTACATGGTATTCCATCAATGTCTTCTCGATCTTCAACTAAAGCACCATCAAGAGGAATGCCATCTATATCATCCGCTGATAAAGGTACGCCATCAATGTCATCTGCAGCTTGAGTTTCGGATTCTTGATTGGGGACTTGAGTTGCTTGCGAAGAATTGCTATCATCATTTAAGTCCCGAGACTTAACAGGAGGAAAATACATTTTAATTTATTAAAATACATTTTAAAATGCTTTTATTTTTCACAAAAATGCAAAAAATTGAAATTGTTACTGTAAAACAAATGAAAGAAAATACTATTTTACTTATAATACAAGAGAATTGCCCAATTTGTTTACCAATGCATCTCCTGTATTATGTATCGCTAGTAAAATGAATTGTAATAAAATCAGGAAAATGGCACAATTTTGGATATTGAGGGAAAATGTTTGCAAATTTTTCCTCAACATCCTGTGCAAGAATCTTAAATTCAATCCTTCAATTTTGAGCCTTACTTTTTGTATTAAATTGCTGGACTTATTTCGAAGTACGTATAATACTTATCTCCATAAAAGTTTATATACTTTCCAAAATGGTTATAAAATTAACTGTTCATTGTTTTTACATTGGGTAGTTATCCAAAAATTGGCACATTCCACTACCTACCTACACCATAATGATAATAATTTTAAACAAATTTAAGGAAATCTATCAATAAAACAATTTTTTTACAGATGGATATCACTAGACTCTCGTCTTGACTTTAACAGAGAATCAACTTTAAATAGAAGAACGGAAATCCATCTTTTTTAGACAGAATTCTATCTTCAGTGCCGAAAAGTTTGAGGGATTCTGTATTTTGAGCACTTCTGAAAAGGTTTGATATTAGCTAAGCTTTTTCAGAATGTTGTGTCTTGTGAATATTAAGGTTCTGTATTTCAAAAACAAATTTGTGACAAATAAAGTACTTACTAATGGGACTAGGCCTAAGAACAAATTCTGTAATCTGATAAGAAATTCGCTGGGATAAATGGCCCAATCTTCCCAAGCTCTAAAGCAGCTGACAACTCTTTGCTACAAAATTTTTCAATTATTAATTTCTAAACTTATAAAGAAAACTAAAAACTACAATTTTATATAAAGTTTAAAAGAGTTAATCATGTATTGCACATTATTATTTTTATTTATTTTTTTTTTAAGATAGCAAAGAAATATTTATCTAGAAGCAGGAGTCAATTCAGGCACAAATTGAGTCCGCTTTCCTTCATAAAACTAAATTAAAAAATTGATTCACCCCTGAGAAATATACACTTTTAATTGAAGTACTAGTCAAATCATAGCACTTAATACATGGGAACCTTTCTTTTCAAAAATAAAGATTTCCAAAAAAAGCAAAAAAAAAATAAATAAATAAATAATAATAATAATAAGATTTTAACAAGAAATGGAAATTAAATTTACTTAATTAGGATAAACTTAAGTTGAAACCAATTTACTGGACAAAAAATGAAATATTTTTTGGTAAAACAATTTGCCGATGAAATATTTACTCAGAATCTCCTAAAAACTCCACGTCAACTAGAAAAAATATACTATGTTGTAAGTTTATGAATTTTGATTCTAAAACTTATTACAAATTAACTTTAATTTTAAAAACAACATTAACATTAATTTACCATTATTCTCATTTAAATTTAAGAAATTAAAGTGCAACAAATAAATTTTAAAGTAGAACAAATAATTTGTAGAATTTTATACATCACAAGAAAAAAAAACTACAGAATAGCAATTATAAGCAAATTAAATGAAGAAAACTTAGTTTCACATATATGTTGTAGACACACAAAATATAAAAATGATAAATAACAATACAAAAAGCAAATGTGATATTTCCATTCATCAATTTCAGTTAAATTCACAAATGTATCAAATTTATTATGTTAGGATACACAAACCTTGAACTGTTCAGCCCTTAGTCTGCCTTCTATGCCTTGAAAAATGTCATGGAGGTCTTTAAATATATCAGGAAGTTTAGCTTGAAACCTAAATAGAGACATCAATATATTTACTGAACAACTGAGGAATCATAACTTCTAGAAAACATAATATAGGTATTTTATGCAAAAATAAATACATGGTCCTATCCAAAAATAATGAGCCTTCAATCCAAAAGTAATGAACCTTCATTTAAAAAGACAGATTTATTGAGCTGATCGTTACAACCGACTAATAGTTTTAAAAATAAGCACCTCCTGCAACTATGTACTGCTGTATGCGGCTTTTCATGACTCAAAGGCATGCCTGAAGTTCTGTTCTGGGAAAACTGCAAGGGCTGTCTTGACATGAGCTCGGGAGTCCTCGATGGAGTCGAAACATCTCCTTTTCAGCACTGATTTTAATAGTGAAAACAAGAAGAAGTCAGGAGGCCACAAGCCCAAACTGTAGAAAGGCTAGGATATCACGGGAACATTGACTCGGACCTTCTTCAGTCAGAACTCTAGGCACAAGTTTCGTGCAGACTTTCTGCATGTGCAACTTTTCTGTAATAATGCGTTGCACTGTTGTCTCCGATAAGTCCAGGGCTTTTGCTACTTGGTAGAGACTCAAACACCAGTCCGTGTTCTAAAATTCACACACTTGTTGCAAATTCACATCACTATGGGCCAAGGACGAGTGTCCAGACTGGGGTTTGACAGTCACCACTTTCCGGCCTTACGAAAGGCTTCGTGCCCCTTTTCTACTTGCGAATGGGACAGACACTCAGTTCCAAACATCTGTTGAAGCAATGTGAATGTTTGGGAAGAAAACCGGAAGCAAAATTTGATCTTTTTGTGTTGCTCTGACGAACTTTCCATACTTCCTTGTCACACACCACCATATAGGGGTTACTATTAAAGCTGATGGTACTGCTTCAAAAGCTGGGAGGCAACTGGCAACTGACCTGAGTTGCGCTGTAAAGCCAACAACCCCCACCACCGTCGCTGTCAAGCGAAGAGAGCTGCAGGGTGTGGATATGTCAGTATAACGTGAGGCTCACTACTTTTGGATCGGACCAGGTATATTCAAAATAGTAAAAGTTAAACTCACGTACCCTTTTCGATAAAAAGAAGCATTAGCCACCTTCACACTGCAGTTATGTAAGATATCAGAAATGAGATACAGTCTTGCAATCTGAAAATTAAAGTCAAGACAATAAATAAAATCAAGAAGCAATAACGTTAATTTCTTGCCATATTTAAACAAAGAAACATACTTTTTTGTATAACGGAGCCTCTGGAATGGCAATGGCCTCTCCAATGCAATCTATAACCTCTTCTGCTGCTTCAGCGTGATCAATGCAGTAAATCATTACTTCTGCTATTTTATACTTATCCGGAGTAATGTTGCGAAGGAGATCTTCGAATTTATCCCGTTGACTATAAAATAACAATATGACGAAATATAACAATTATTAAATAACACCCATTAAGAGTTACTAATTTTGAGACACGACTTTAGAATTGACTTCAGGTAATGATAACAAGTGACACCTCTCACTTGGCTGCATACAGATAGTTTATATTGAGGGGAAAAGTATTAGCTTAAAAACTCATGAATCAGCTCAACTGATTAAAAAACAAGCAAATGAGGGATATTTTCCTGAATTCACACCAATAATGAAGTAATGAAGAAGCAATAGTTTAAAAAAGTTACAATTTTGAAAATAATTCCTCAAAGCTGAATTTTGGATCAGAAAACAAGAAAGAATTACGTCGAGTTTTTCTCACTATAACTATAACCCTTTAACTATACGCAATCATTTGGTTTATATGTAATAGTGATCTAGTGAAGCTTCTTTTTTTTTTTCTGAAAACAGATTTAAGGAATAAATAGGTACTATGAAGAGTTCAAACTTAAAAGACTCTATAGCAGCAGTTGGCAACTAGTGGACCGCAGTTCAGGTCCAAACTGCAGAAGGTCAAAAACTAGACCACCAAAAATGTTTCGAAATTAGATAACTTATTTTAAAAGAATTTTATGTAGGCAATAATATCTTCAAGAGCAACTTTTATTACCTTTTTTAGTATTTTGGAAGTAATTGTGAGACAGAGTTAACCTTTTAATGGTTAATGTAGAATACAAGTGTTTTTTTGACCTTGATAAAAAAATTTAATAGTGTCCGGATCGCAACTACTTGCCGACTCCTGTTCTATAGTAAATACTATATCAGAGATTATTGTATGCTTGTTCAGAAAACTCAAACATAGATAAAAAATTTTAAGCAATCTAACTTTTCACAGCCTTACCTGTCAGAGAGAGCACCTTTTTTCGGCTCCATGGGCCTCTGTGGCACTTCAACAAGTTCTTCTGGCATTCCTTGAAGAAAAGGGTTAAGAGGAGGAGGTTTCCATATTGAGCCATGTTTAAACATAAAGAACTCCTCTGTGTGCCATTTACTAGGATGATCTCCCTGAAAATAAGTTTTAGAAGAATGATGCTCAAAATTATGCAATGCAACATTGAAAACTCTCTTTGAAACACAATGTTCATATCCTTTCAAAAATTATCATATAAATTAGGACAAATGATATGATGTAGCTTGGCATTTCAAACATAGGGTCATCAGTCACTTATTAAAGAAACAGACAAATGAGCTATTTGATTTAGTTTTATAATTCCAGCTTCATAAGTTAATTTTTTAAGTTACTTTAAAAAAAAATCATGTAACAAAGCAAAATTCATTATTTTGCTTTTTAACTGTGGAAAATTGTTGACTTACACAACATAAAATGTGGATAATTTGAAAACAAACCATGAGATTTAAAGTTTGGCAGAAGGAACTGTTCTTTTTTTTTTTTTCTGCTTTTTGGAACACCCTTTTGACCTTTTAAAGATCCATAGGTAGAGAGTGCAGAGTTTAAAATGCAAAGAACAAATGAATGCAATTGGCACAATAATTTCTCAAATTTTAATATGTATATTGAATTCTATTTTGAAATATTGAATAGAACTAGTGAAGTCTCCTTTAACTCTTTGATGGTTTTGAAAGTCTTATCCTGCTCACACCCTACCAAGAACGTTTCAAAAGCATTTTACACTTATTTTTCTGATGCTAAATGCTCATTGTCAAACGGGCAAAAAAGCAGGGCGGTAGCTAGGCATTGATAGAAGGTAGGGCCCTTGATTTACATGGCAAGTTACACAAAAAAAATTTCATGGCAAAGAATTTCATGCATCTTACTCATGACCCAGGACCGTCAAATGGTTAATGAACACTCCCAAATAGGGGACACCTCTAATTAGCGGACACTATTGTTCATATAATTCACTATGAATAGCGGATGATCTAAATAATGGACAGTTATCTAAACAAAAAAAAAAAAAAAAAAAAAGCTTTTTTTAATACTTTGACAAAATTACCTAAAACTAACCATGTACAAAATGGTTTTACAAATCCTATTTTTCATACTCATATTCAGATTTTCAGGTCCACTCCTTCTGCCCCTATCTCATTTGTTTACATGGTCAAATATGTTTTGAGATGCTTTTTTCATTGTGTTTGCTTCGTAAAACCTTTTCTAAAACAGAGTCAATTCAGTTTGAGACAAAAGTACAACCTGAAAAGGCAACTGAAAAGATTCACATTAAAAGGACCAAATGATGTTCTGGAAAATGATGAAAAAAAAAAAAAAAACTCACAATGCATTATTTGGCCAAAATATTTAAAGTTGGAAAACTTTCAGAAGTTTTAAAGGGCAGACAATGAAAACAAATCATAAACTTTTCATTTTTAGTTTACTTAATCATGTACCTTAAGGATGGAATACAGCCTCCATCTATAATACACATGGGCAGGACTTTGATTGTCAAACAGGAACCTGAAACAGAGTAATGTTCAGAAAATGTAACAAGGAAAAAACATTCATTAATAGCATAAGCAAGTGAGAAGAATGGCATCAACCATAACAAAAAAATTTCAATTTTATTTGAAAAAAAAAATGCTTTATTAAACTATGAGGGTCATTCCATAATAAAAGAGACAAACTGGCGTGGAAGGAAAAAAAAACTTTTTCTACAACACAAGACATTTCCTACTTTTCAACATAATCCCCATCAACATTTATGTATCTGTGCCAACAGGTTACTACCTTTTTTATACTGGTTGAAAAGAACTATTTGTCTTGGTGTCTGAGCCAATTTCCCTCAAATTTCTTGACATGCTTGGTACCCTTGAACTTCTTCTCACGTAATGCCTCCTTCAGAGGATCAAACAAATGGAAATTAAAGGGTGCAAAATCGGGGCTAAAAGGGGGATGAGTCAATAACTCCCAGCCCATTTTACCAACATTTTAAGAGTTAATTGAGCAGTGTGAGGATGTACGTTGTCTTTCTGGTGAATCACACCTCTCCTCTGTGATCCACAATGTTTCCATCTCAAGACTGGTTTCACCTTCTTCAAAAGCATATCCCAGTAGTATCGGATGTTAATTGCACACTCAATTCAAGTTTGAAGAGAGGAAGTTGAAACTTCAAAAGCTCGGCTAGAATGGTGCTCATTAGACAGATTCTCAACTTTTTGAATTGATCTAACCCAGAGTTTTCAAACTGTAATCCTCGAGTCCATGGCAGGGGGTCCGCGATGCTATCCAGCTAAAACGTTAAACATAATTGAGATTGAAGGATGAGTAACGATATTTTAATTCAAAAAGAAAGCCCATTTATGAGGAATAAAAAAGTTTTTGCTTAAGTACATACTGGATGCAGCATCCCCCCCCCCTGGACTCTTGGAAGTAAGCACACTACACATTACCGTATATACTTGCATATTAGTCGATTTCGCCATTTTCGACCCCCCTCCATATTTAGAAGAAAAATCGGGGGGGAAATCGAAAACCCGCACATAAGTCGAACCCCTACTTTCAGAAAAAATCGGGAACATTTTTAAGGGATATGATAGGGAAGACCTTGTTTTGCTTACAAACTTCAAAAGTTCATTTTTATTAGTAAACTTGTTTTAGAAATTTGACAATACATTTTTATTCCTAATTGAGTTTTAAATAGAATTTTACTTCCATGACTCAAAATAGTAATGTAAAAAATGAAAATCAGACAAGATCTCTGAAAAATATACAGAACAATGAATAAAAAAATTTTAAGCTAAAAAAGCATAAAAATATTTTGAAAAAAAAAAAAAGGTTTAACTGTGTCAAACTTTTTTTTTGGGGGGGGGGGCTATGAAGTTTGTCATTTTTCTGGAGGGGGTCCGCAGAGGTCTGAAGTTTGCGAATCTCTGATCTAATCACTTGTAAAAATTTCCACGGTTCGTACAACTTTCCTTCCTTCCAGAGTTGATTTTTCACCTTCAGCAATCAAAAAACGAATCACAGAATCAATGAGGAATTTCAAGACCTAACATCATTCAACTTGATTTTGAGCTTAGAAACAGAGTAATGTTGATCAATTAATTGATTAGAACTCATTACGGTGATGCCGACTTAAGGTCCTAAATGTATCAAACTTGCACACTAACAGTCTTTTCAACACACCAATTTCTTTTTAATTATTGAATGACCCTCTTAATTACTTTTCAAAAAGTACTTTTTTTCCACTTGAATAGATTTTTGCAAATTAATATTCATAAATACTTATAATTTCATTTAGTATTGCTAAGTTACAAGATAAATGTATACCTAAACAATTGAATTTGTAAATAGTAAGGTAACGTAACCTTTCAAAAGTTTAAGAAAAAATGGAAAAGGAAGAAAATTTAAGTTTAACCCCATCTGAGTGCTTTCTCTTAAATAAAAAAAAACTTTGAATACGGTAATATTAGTTGTACTATGCTGCAGTAGAAAGGAAAAGAGCAGTATATGTAGAAATGAGTTTTTGAGTTATTCAATGAAACGAGTTTTGGATTACATACTAACAGGAAAATGTTATAAATTTGACCTTATATTCATGCTTAATTTTCAATGGAAACCAAATAAGCAAACTTGTACAATAAAATTTAAATACAATACATGACAAAAATGCAAAAAAGAAAAATTTGCAGATTCTGACCTTTTAACCTTCCCACACTAGTTTAGTACTGTACTGTAACTTTCATTCATCATGTAAAAAAAAAGCATTTTTTTGCCAATTGTTGATTATTTATATTTTTACCATTCAGTTCCCGAATATTAAAGTGCTATGCCGAATCAAATAAGTGGTTGGTGTGCCAAATAGACATTATACTGAATACTCTGCATCCTTGCTATCAGGAAGTACTACTTTATAACAACCACGTCACTTATATTTTCCGCATTGGTTGTACTTATTATGCAGAACACTATCCAGAGCTGTTGAAAGCAGCTTTTGTTCCATAAAATATGGTACATTACACCACAATAATCACCAAATGCTTAGTGAAATATATCTTGAGAAAACATACCAAAGTCTGACTAGGATACCAATAAAAGAAGAGTAAAAGATTGTACCTGAACATGGGGTTATTTATTTCCCGATTCATAATCATGGCCTCAAACATAGGTCCTTCACGAACAACGAACTCTATCATACGATGTATGAGGCACAATAAACTCCTGAAACATACAGAAAAGACAAAACATAGCAAATGCACAGTGGAATAACAATCTAGACTTTGCATGGGAAGAGATTTGATCGAAACTCTTATAAGTGTCAACCACTCTATTAAAGAACTACTTTGTAAAACTAAGTTGAACTTGTGTTTTACCAATTAATGAAATATACCCTGTATCATATAGCAATCCATGAGAAACCTAAGGCTCAAGAGGTAGGGAAAAGGAGAGAGAAGTGCAACATTTGAATAATGTTTAGTAGGATTCCACTTTGCTCATGAACAAACAAGAAGTTTTAGAAATGAGTCTGTTGCAGTCTTAATTTTTCGATGCAATTTATTATTCCCTCAACTTTGACAAATACAGTTATCAAATTGTTCATTATGATTGTTGTATAGAGAACAGAGTTCATACAAATTTTAGAAAAAATAAGTACAGAAGTATGATTTTTTTTTTTTTTTTTTGATTTTTTTTTTTGTGAAAAAAAAGGGAAGGAAATCAAAATGAATACAGCAAACGTTAGTTTTCAGAATGAACAAAAGCAAAACTAAAAGCTTTAAATGGATGAAAAACCACTCCTCTAAAAATATAAAATGTATGGAATTGATAATGCATTATCTCTCATATAAATATATTTTTTAAAAAAAACATTTGAATAGGGCAAAAAAAAAGGTAAATAATTTTTATGTTCATGATTTTTCATAGACTAGCTTTTCATTAATCAGGAGTGCAGAAGGATGCACTCCTCTCAATACCGCGAAGATCTCCTCCAATACCATGAAGATACCCCTCAACTCCTCCCCCCCCCCAAAAAAAAAATCCCCCTAAGTGGGCAGACACATTGCATTGCATTAATGTATTATTAATGCAGTCTGCATTAATAATACATTAATGCAAGCTGATTCACACTGTTTAATGTCTAATTTTCAAGATTTCTTTCAGGAGGCAACCATCTTCAGCAACAAATCCTTTGTCATAATTTTTTGTACATTTTCTACAAATCTGTAAAAAAAACTACCACTTACACACAACACAGTTCAAAATATTAGTTAAAATTATTTTAATGTTTGAAAATTAAAATATTTTTCACAATTACATTCAGTTTTGCCTTTTTTCTTCATATTTGTTTGGACAGTTAAATCACTGTACTATGTCATTTTTATTGTCTAACTCAAACCATTTTTCTTTTATCTTCTTTATAAAAAAATAAAAAATAAACAAAATCTATTGTCAAATATCTAGAGTTAAATTAAACCTTAATTCATTACAAAAAATAAACATTGATTCCACTTCTATTACTTAAAAATGCTTTAGCATTTTTTTTAAATGTCCAAATTTAAATGAAACATTTGACAAATTTTTAATCTATATAAATAAAAGAAAGAATATGTGTGTATATATGTGTGCAGGTATGTTCCCTATACAAATCCAACAGTTTTAGTCGGATCTCAACCAATTTGGCAGAGAGGTACTTGAGCACCCAAGAAGGAACATAGGGCGTTTTCTCACACCAAAAATGAATCAAACCGTTCAAATTTCAATTTTAGAGCATGAAAATAACATGAAATAGCTCTTTTTACCCGAAGTAATTATCAGATCATTCAAAGTTAGCGCCATTCGAAAACCCGCGAATAATACCTCTAAAACTGAATTAATTCCTTCGAATTTTGAACAAAACCAAGCCTGTAAAATCACCGGGGAAAGTTTTAAAAGCACTATTAAGCCTAATGGAACTGAAAACAGAAGTATGGTACTAAATGATCAGAAGTAGGGAAAAAAGGCGAAAAAATAATGAAAATAATTATGCAAAATGCACATTTGCATTCCTTTCAGAATCAACAAATTTGTTGAATAATTTATGATGCTAATAAGACAAAGCATTAGACAAGTATTCCATTTAAAGTAAAAATATAAATAATTGTTTTAAAAGGTAAATAAATAAAACAAGATTTCAATCGGTCAAACCTAAATTTTTTATCAGCCATGTAACCCAAATAGGATGAAAAAAACTGAAATTGCATGGCTGTCTGAACAAACATAGCCCATTGTTAGTATACTGTACAACACCAGCAAATTCACCCACAGGATTTTGTCTCTAAATAGCCTGCTACTTTAATTGGATGCATGAAATTAACTTTCAGATGTTGAATTTAATCTGTAATGCCTCTCCTTTTTTTCTGCAATTTTGTTCTTTCAAAAATTACTCAATTCAACAGAAGTACTGCAAAATCACAAGTCTGTTTAATGTACAAAATCAGACTTTTGATTTTGTAAATAATCTGATTGAAAAAAAAAATAACCCTTATCTGTACTGAAATTTATTTCCATGGGGAAAATATCTGAGCACTGCCCCCCTTAAAATTTTGCACATGGGCGACCATGACTACAGAGGTTTAGTTGGTGAAAGTTTCTAAAAAAGGTCGTGAAAATAAGGAAAAGGTTATTCGCAAATTTATGATTTATCAGCATTCACAAGACATTGATTCCACTGTTAATGATGCAAATTCTCTGAAAAGTGAAAACCTTTTCAAGTTGGAAAAAAAGGTTCGAGCTCAGCTCTTCCCATGCAATTCCCCATTTGGAAGGAAATACTTTAAGAAATAATGCACCATTGGCATTAGCACTATAGGTGTTACAACTGATTTTATGAACAAAAATCAAGACTTTGAATACAGGAGCATAAGGTACAAAAAACAAAATTTTGCTTGTTTTTAACATTATCAAATTTGATTAGTTATTGAAAAGAAAACAAAAGTTGACTGAAGACAAACAGCTTTCATTATTACTATTTTCAGAAACATTATTCAAAAAAGTACTTGGATATAAACTGAAGAAAAATAAATAGCACTCAGTCTTTAATTTTTTTTTTTTTCAATGTGTGGAAGGTAAACACTCAAATAAATACAAATAATTGGAAATACAGAATTTACTGTGTTTATTCACATGTAAGTCACACTTCTGCATGCAAATTTTTAATACTAAAATCCAGCTGCAGTTTACATGCAAGATCATTATTTCATACATAAAAATGCTATAAATCATTTGCCATTATCTGGTTGAAAACCATGTGCTATATCAGGAAAAATATTATCAGTTGGAGGGGAAAAAAATAAGAGCATTGCATTTTTGCTCTTATCATTATTTCTGTTTTTAGATTGATTATTTTGATGAAAAAAAATACCAACAAAAAGTATGGAATTTGCAGTTAGAATATACGTTTTACTTAATTAGTACTTAAATTATAGAGGTACTTTAGGAGGGTTCACATTTACATGTCATTGTGCCATAGCGAGGTTTTTACCAGGTGGGTCTTTTTTTAAACGGCACCCTTCAGGATTAGTACAAAACAACTATGTAGTAAATCTATTTTACATTCATGTAACCAGAATATCTTTTTAAAATCATTATTTAGCATGCCCAATAAAAGGATGGAAGAAAAGAGAGTAAACATTTTTTTTTTATTACGCACATACAAAGTTTTGAACTTCATACATTTTTCTAGTTAAATTGAATATAAATACTTAAAATTTGCTACAAAGGTACTTCAACTTTGTAATCTTTCTTGTAATTCATTCATTTCTGATTGGATATTGTGTTTTATTGAACCTGACAAAATACTATTCAGTGTAACTAATTTTTTCAAATGTTAAAAATTTAAATTAATTTTACAATGACAATCAAGGGGGAGTAAAAAATAAGCAATTCAGTTGATGTCATAACTTTTTTAAAATCACTATGTGATGAGTTTTTTTTTTTTTTTTTTTTTTTTTTTTTTTTTTTTTTTTTTCCCAGGTGTACAGACCTTATGTCTGCTATACTGCTCAGTTACATTATGAGATTTTCTGCTAAAAAATGTAGGGGGCTCATTTTCTCCATAGAAGGACACAATTTTTTTTTCTTTAATGGATCCCTGGGACCCAGGTTTGTGATACTTGAGAGCAAACACAGGTACTTATTATGGTACATGCATTTCAAAAAAAGTAAATACCCATTTTGAATTAATCACTAACTGATTGCTGATATACTGTTGTAAAAGCTTTTTTTTTTTCCTTTGCTAAAGGTTTTTGTTCTTTTCTTTATAACACTAGTCAACACCAAAAATGCCACCCGGCCCAAAAATAGCTATCTCTGAAGTATTTTGCCTCACTAAACATGAAAATCACCATAAAAATTTTTTGAGATTAACTCTAGTTTTCAAGATACAGAGTCAACTAGGGTAGTGAAATCTCAGTAATGCTCTTTTTTCCAGGCAGATAGAAGCCCCCCCCCCCCCTCTCCTCTCCATGGAAGACTGTCTTCTAAACTTCGACCCTTGGTTGGGATGGAAAATCTAACTACATAAAACCAAAATGAACTTAAAAAATTTGAGTTCTGGGAAGAGAAATTGCCCCAAATGAGCCTCTAGTAGAGCCACCCATTTCTGCTCCCACTCATGCTCATTCTGCTGGGAATAATACAGAACTGCATGAAAGCTGTGAACAAAAATGGTTTTTCCACCCTTAGAAAGAAATTTCCAAGATATATTGAAGCTAAAGTTACGGAGAGAATTGTTTAATAACATGTAAATTATGCCCTTCAAATATGCAAAATTATGAAAATCACTGCTTTTGAAAAAAAAAAATGAAAGGGAAGGAAAAAAAACACATAAAAAGCCTTTAAGGGTATATTACTTTCTAAGCAACAGAGAAGATGAGAACTAAAAACAGTAGGTCAAAAAATCCAAAGGAAATTCTGTGACCATTGATGAATGATATGTCTATGAAACTATTTTGTTCGATTGCTCCAAGATATTTTGCTTAAAAACTGAAACTATGAGCGATAAGCATGAGGAAAGATTTCACCAAGATATCTTTACAATCGAACGCAGTTATAAGGGTCATTGGGTTGAGTTAATTCTCACCAAATGCAGCTCAACTATTAGAAGAGATGGTCCTTCCTAGACACACAAAAAGGAATCGAAAACAAAATGTATACAGCAATAAGCCAAAACCAACCACTGCTTTTGGAAAAATTATTTTTTAATAAAACAGCACATATTAAATAACATTGATTGCATAGGATTTTTTTCCCCCTAGTTAACCTTACATTCAAATCAATACGTGGTTGTTGAACATCTTTCTCCAGTGGGCTTTTGTGTATCTTGAAAACAAGAGCTAATAAAAAAAAGAAGTTCTGTCTAGAACTAAATGAGCCTACCTTCCCGTATACCAATCTCGACTTTCTAGCAGCTGATCAGTATTCCCAAAATTAGCTAAAATCTTAAATTATTTCAAACATATTTTTTTAATATTTTAAGCTTATTTCGAGAAATAAAGTATGCCTTGTTCATCTAAAGAAGTAGATACGTAAAAAATAAATAAAAGAACAAATAAAATAGCAGCACTTTTAAACAAATCAGCTAAATACATTTTTTGCATCAAAAAAAATCATCAATCGCTTTCAAAAAGGAAAAAAAAAAGAATTCAAATTAAAATCTCATTAAAATAATAATATCAAAAAAAAAATCGTTTGTTTTTCTCGTTGCCAAAAAAATTTTTAAGAATGAATTAATGTACTTTCAAAAATAAATAAAAACAATAAAATGTCAACTTAAAGAAATAATATTCATTGTCGAAAAAAAAATCGTCTGCGCATATCTTTATGTAGAAACATAAAGGACTCCGAATTTCTCCGCCAAAAACTGAATACATAAATTAAAACTTTTTGAAAATAAAATCAAACCATATTTAAAACAATTATTTCACAGTTAAAACTATGGCTGTGGAGTCAGAATCCATCTGATTTTGGGACAAAAGAGTTAGATTCGAGAGCCGAAAGTTTTAAATTCAAAGACTCGGAGTTGAAATCGGTCATTTCCTCAAAAAGTCCGCAAGTCTGCCAATATTTGCAGGGACGGAGTAGGACTTATTATTTGATATAGGAGTTGGAGTCAGAGTCGAATATCCAAGAGTCGGAGTCAGCCCTTTTTTCCTCCGTGCATAAATTTTTGCCAAAGCTTTGAAGTCAGATTCAAAGTTGGGAAATCGGAGTCCGAGTAATTTTCGGGCACAGGAGTCAGAGTCAGGAGCGCCAAAATTGTCGGAGTCGGGAGTAGGTCTTCAAGAGCTATTTCCAACAAAGTTTATTTGAAGTAAATCCGCCTTAAGGTTCGGAATCTAAATTGACTTTCAGTTCCCCCGTTGGCGCTAATGTTAAGAGATTTGAACTGTTCAAAACTGAACGAAAACTTGCTCAAATCAAAAAGATATTTTGGATACATGTTTTTCATCAAAAGTTTTTCCCTACAAAGTTTGTTTGGAGCCACTTCGCCTCTAAGTTCAAGATTTATTTTTGATTTAAATTTCCCCGTAGGCGCTAATGTTAAGTTTTTTGAACTGCTCAAAATTGAACAAAATATTGTTCAAATCAAAAAATGAATTATGGGAATGAGATGTCCTCGCCGAGATCTTTCTAGCAAAAAAATAATTTCTTCAAATCGACTATTCATTCAAAAGTTATTAGGGGGGGACAGACAGACTTTTCCCCATCTCAATACACTACTTTCCAATTTTTCATTTTTCAATATTTATCTAACTATTTTATTTATTTTTGACTTTTTTTTGTTTTTCGGGATATTTTTAAGATGCATTAAGCCCTTTTTCATGCTTTTTTCTTCTTTCTCTGACTTTTACTGGGAAAGTAGGCTAAAAACCACTGCCATATTTGTTTTTCTAACCCAAAATTAATAGAAATCGACTATTTAAAACCAGGATGCAGGCAAAAAGTTATTTTTTGTTGTGTAGTGTAATTATAGGATATTACCTTAATTTATTTATTTGTTATGTTTTTCAATACATTATTACTCTCACTTTTGCCAGTGTGCAGCTGCTGAAAGTTGGTGCTCGCACTGTTCAAAACAAGTGCATGACTGCTTGTGTGCAGCTTAGAGAGAATGACGATTGCATAAGCAGACTTTTACATTGAAAATGCATTTTACCCCTTTTTTTTTGCTTAAAAACTAAAACATTATTTATACACGTATGCAATTTATATGTAAATAAACACAGTAAGCTTCAAATGCTGAAAGTTTTCAAAGTATACAATACAATTTTTGCATAAATTTGTCAAGTTGTAGCACAATTTACTACAATATGAACATAACATCTCAAGAAATCAGCATCTGAAGCTAAATAACAATAGAGAATGGTAGTTAATTCTGTTTCTTTCTTTCAGATTTACAGTAAAATGTTGTTAAGTTGAACTAATTGGAACCAGAACTGGTTCAAAATAGTAAAAATCAAAAAAGGAAAAGGAGCAAAAAAGAAAAATAACAATTGAATTGCAATTAACAAGGTCGACTGCAAGGGCGGATCCAGAAAGTTTTCAAGGAGAAGGCGGTTGATTTTTTAACTGACCTCTTATTAGGTATATGATTCTTCATTCTTCGAGAGGGGGCGGAGGTATAGTCAGTTATCTAAAACAACTTAATATAAAGGTTTAGCAAAAGAGGTCTCGAAATTATTCCTTGCCTTTTCTATTTAAAGAGGTATTGCAATATTGCGTTTTAGAACTTCAATTTCGTAATAATTCCTGGGAAATGTTTCGACCCCCCCCCCCCCTCCTCTCTCCTTAAAATCATCGAAAATCATTTAAAATGCGCTTTAAGACTTAAATATTGTAAAATATCTGGGGAAGGCTTTCAAACTTCTTTTTCTAATATCGGCAAGGATCGTTTAAAATCGTTGGAAGGTTGATTCTAACCCTATTCATTTCCCTAATGCCATTAAAATGGGCCTACACTTGCATCTTAGGACTTCAATTCGGAAAAATTGCCGGTGCAGGGTCCCTCAAGGGAGGGGCGATCACCCGCATCGCCCCTCCCTTGTATCCGTCCTTGGTCGACTGTTATTTCTTATTCTGGCAATATAGCATCACTAGCCTCTTAAAGAGAAAGGGATGGTTAACTTTGAAGAAAATCTTGGTAAAGGAAAATCTTAATTAAGGGGGAACATGGGGATGAAACAAATATAACTTATTACAGAAATTCGCAAATCTCCTCAATATATATACAGGGTTCATACTATGTTTGGATAAAAAAATTCCATAACTTTCCAAGATTTTTTCATGACTTCATAAAAATTTTCATAACCTTGTTACATGAAAAGAATAGTTAATAATAAATAATTTAATTTCAAATTTGCCAATTTTTGGAAATGAGCATTATTTCTATGTGAATGCCACCATTACATCAAAGCAGTTACTTTTGAATGAAAAAAATATCAGTGTACACCTAAAAAACTAAAATATTCCTATTTGTCTTCACCATATAAATTTCAGGAAAGAAGTGAATGGAATATCATGACGCTTGAAAGTCTCGTTTTCTTTTTTATAAACAGACAGACTAAAAATGAATGGGAAAAAGGTTGAATAAGTTCTTACTAAGTTTCAATAAATTTGTTTCAAAGGTCACCTTTTAATGTCAACAACAGTAGATTTAATCATCCTCATAATTTGACAATATTTTGGTTCTTAAAAGTAAAGCCACATTCTTAAGTAAATTCATATTTCTAAAACAGACATTAAAAATAAAAAAAAAATAAAAAATAAAAGTGGTGATCTTTTCATTCAACAGTACTTGGTTACTTATTTGTACATTTTCAAATGCACATAAATTAATATGTTCAGAAATTCCAGAACGTGATTGATTCCTGAGATTGAATGTAGCAATGCGTCACATGAATTAGTTTTGCAGGCTATATGTTGGGGACTATTACTTTTAGAATATTAGAATTCTCTATTTCTGTATTCTATCGCCTGACTAAAGATCTTTATTTTTTTAAACTTTCAAGAAATTCAGATATACTGAAAAATTTAATAATAAAATTTTTACGAGTAATAGAAATGAACTTGGATGCAATTGAATTGCGTTTTTGAGTGGGCGCAGCGAACGTATAAGTTCACTACTACAGAATACAAAATATCAGAAGTGTTCAAGATAATAATAACTTCTGAATGAGTGATGTCTAAGCAATAAAATCACATTGCAAAAAAAGACAAGCAGCTGCTAAAGAAGTGGACGCAACGAAATTTCAAAATTCAGATTTGTTTTTGGGTTTGTTCAAAATTTCCAGCTTTAATAGCTTTTATATGTGCAATACTGTAAATCACTCAAGATTTCTAAAGCTCTTTTAGCTATACTGTTACTTTCTCTTCGCCTAGGACATTTTTCCATGACTTTAAATAAATTTCCATGACTTAGAATGAAAATTTCAATTTTCCATGACTTTTTTCCAGGTCTGAAATTTGCTTATTTTTTTCCATGACTTTCCAGGATTTCCATGACCCGTACGAACCCTGTATATATAAACAAGGTCCGGCTATTAACTTCCAGGACTGATGTAACTGCAAGAGAATGAAAAGCCGGAAGATCGCGCTAATGATTGCATATTGAAGCATGCGCAGTGCAATCGGCGCCATTATGAAGTAAGTGGTTTTCGTGGAAAGGCGCATTAAAACGTAGCTCTCCCATTCTGTTATCACCGTAATGCGAACTTTGCGTACAAACTGCGGCCGACTTGTGTGTGGATCATCATCGATGCTTTTGCATCCATCCCGAAAGCAGTTAAACCATTCAAAAGTTCAAGTGAACTTGTTTCAACATTTCGTATGTTTCTACAGCTGTCTTGCCCAATTTGAAGCAAAATTTCTACGACAGAAATTTGAGAGTTAAGTTTTACTGCGCTTTTCCACGAGAACTACTTACTTTAGGATCACACTGACTGCACTGCATGTGGAAAAAAACTCTTCAATATGCAATCATTAGCGCCATCATCCAGTTTTTCGTTCTTCAACAGTTACGTCAGTCCTTGAAATTAATAGCTGGACCTGGAGAATAACACTAAAATGAATTTAAGTATTTATGAAAAACATATGTACTTTGATTTGTAATATGTTTTACAACATTTTAAATTAAATTGAATCGATCAAACACAGTAGCATCACAATGGGGGGCATTTGTGACAGCTGATACCCTTCTGGGGGATGAAACCTAAAACGTATACCAGAGTTTCAGAAAAATATAAATGCTGCAATATTGATATTCTTTAAATCCTATTTAATCTCTTAAACACAGTACTAAAAGCAAGCAGGGAAGGGGGGCAAGGGCACCACACATTTGCACCACAAGAAACCCAAAATGTATTTAAAAGAATTCAGAAAAATATAAGTACTGAAATATATTTTGAATTAAAATTATTTTATCTAGGGGTGATAGTGGACTCAAATAAAACTTTCTGAAGATAAGTTTGAAAATTTTGAAAACTATTAGAAAGCTTACCCCCCCCCCCCACCAAAAAAATAAAATTAAACAGCAAACAGCAAATTGCTTGCAAACAGTGGGGTAGTCAGAAAAGAATTTCAGAGAGCGATATGATTACATTTGAAAGGATATGAATCAATTTCAAAGAAGGATATGATTAAATTACAGAGGGGGAAGTATTTAGCCTTTGTTCTTTCCTACGGTCAAAAAATTATGGCAAATATAGTACATATACATCTGGTGCAAGTTTTTTTTTTTTTTTTAATAAGATGCGTTCATAATTTATATTTATTATCACTTAAAATTTCATTAAAAAACAAGTTGTTTCTGAAATTCAACAAGTTTTATGTTCAACATAGAACATTAAAAAGGTTTTTTTTCCCCCGCAGTTGCGGGGAGGGGTAACACCAAATTATTGCCCTGAGTGACACCAGACTAGGTACGCCACTGTACATATATTTTTATATACATTCGTGTGTGGGTGTTATAACAACACTAAACAGGGAAAGAGTTATTGCCTTAAACTTTTTGAATTTTAGCTAGCTGAAAAAGATTCTACATCCAAAGAATACTCATACTTTTTAAAGCATAGTAGAAAGAAGCAAGTTACAGAAATAAAACTGAATATAGAACCTAAAACATAAAATAATGAAATTACAGTACAATCAGTTTGCAATAAACAAATACATACAGCATATAACAGTTTTGAAACATGAAAAATTTCATTTTTTGTGTAAAAACTTAATTTTAAATGTAGAATATAGTCATAAATAATTGCAGCTAATAAGCGTAAATTATTAGTCTAATCTGTAAAACTGACAGATGTGCTGATGGAACTACATTATTTTAGACAAAACTAAAATTTTAGAGCAGAAAAGTAAATTTTGAGGCCACTTGGCATAGCATCTGGTTTGATGCAATTGGTGCAGCAGGCACATGCATGAATGAACATCATACATTTCTAAACGTGAATAAGTTTGTTGTAGTACATTTTTACTTACAGAATTTTTATTTTTGTTTACTTTTTTTTAAAAGGAAAACAGAGTTTTGATGTATTTTAATCACTTTTTCACTGAAATAGTCGCCATTTTTTACAATTAAATCTAAAATGAGCTTTTGCCCATATTTTGACCTATATAGTAACTGTAGTTGCTTTTATAGTCACCAATGGCAGCCCTTAAGTCTTACAATGGTGGGTTTATCTTTGTGTGCACAGAATTTAAAGTAACTTTGAATACTTGCACATTCTGATGAACTAGTGCTATTCCAGCAAGAGAATGATCGTTCCGCTTGACAAAAATTGCAACCAAATAATTTGACTAGTTAAACATTTGAACCAGTATAGTGTTCAACAATTTTGCAGATAAAGTGACCTGTGTATCAGTGAAAAAAAAGCACTTACGAATCCTGACAAAAGAAACGTAATTCACTAGAACCCAATTATAAATCACTCAATTTATTTCATTATTAATAACATTTTACCCAAGAGTGACCCCAAACTAACCCTGTGTAATAAATTAAAGCAAGTACTAATGAACAGCCATTTTTTTTCTTTCATGTCTAACTTCTAAACTTACTAAAACTAACCTAAACACAAACAAAACCTAAAAATGCAAAACAATTAATGAAAATTTTCATGCTTTGCCAAAGAACCATTTATTTGGAATCAAAAATAGACTACTTACAAATAATTACATGACGCCTTACACAGTTAGTGTTTTTTTTTTTTTTTTTTTTTTTTTTTGACAAAATCACTTCCAAAAATGCATTTTATGCTTTTTTAGGGTCTAAAATCCATATTACAGGAGTTAAAAGAGTGAGAAATCCTTTTAAATTGTACAAAAAATGCATGAGTCTAGAAACTGTAGGATGGTGAGCAATTTTAATATATTTATAATGCCCCATGGGATAATTACAGTCAGCAGAAAATGAGATTTTCAAAAAAAAAACGAAATGCACCAAAATCAACCTAAAAAACAATTTATAATAACTTGAAATTATTGCCAAACAAAAAAAAATCTTAATAACAGCACAATGCGCGGTTATTTTTTTTTTTTGTTATTATCAATAAAAGGTTTGTCTATCAATAAATAATTTTTTTAATTTTAGCCTCCCAGGCTCCAGATAAGTGGCTCTGTACAGTGCATTAATTTGTATTTACATTCTTTTAAAACACAAACGAAGAACATAAAATATTTCACAAGGATACACACAAGCACGCCTTCTGATTGCTCGAACAGGATAATTTTCACGCAACAGCACAGGATCTTTCTCTCAAAAAGTGAACAAGGAAAGAAGGCAACTGTTATAAAAAAGAGCACTGAAAAAATGTATACCTTTCGGTAGGGATAACCACTTTGACAACTGCATTCGATAAAAGCTGCAGAAGATGTTGACACCGAATAAAGGCAAGAACAGATATCGATTATTATAGAGCAAAAAACACTGCTCTTTACATAAATATTTAAAAACACAAAAAAGTTAATCTGACAATACGAAAAAAGTGTAGGAAATAGTATTAAAAAAATTATGTCAAAAGCTAGTAATCAATTGAAGCAAATGATTGTTTCAGAACCCATACAATAGTAATTATATTTTGCAATATTTCATTTAATCCCAGGGAAAATATTACAAAAAAAAAACTATTTTTATTAAAACTGATATTTACAAGGAATTTTACCTTTTTTAAAATTTATTTAAAGGTGTAGATCGATTATTTAAAGAATATTGCATCAAAATTCAGTATATTTCCCCTCAGTATCATATTTCTTACAGAGAAATTAAATTAAGAGGAAAAAAAATTATTAAAAAATTCCCAAATGTTTTAGTATTATTTAAAATATGCTTCAAATAGAAATTATTAGACTACTTATTAGTCACACTGAAAATTGATATTCTCTTGTAGATCTCAAGTTCTTTTTTTTTTCAAAAATGATAAATATGTATCATATTCCTCAATTTTCGATGGAGAACAACATTATTTGTTGGATTTACGAAATTATCATTAAAAAATTCCTTGTTTGAGAAGAAGATGAAGTAAATATAAACAAACTTTAGATACATTTTTCTATTTCATAATAAAAAAAAAATGTCTTGAGAAAAAAAACTTAATTTTAGTATACAATTTTATAACTCTACAAGTCCACTATGACACTATTTATTAATCAAAGAATTGGTATCACCCACTAATATTTCTTCCACTAATAATTTATGGGGTTGCATTAAAATTATACCTCTATGAATCAGAAATAATCAAATAAGGTCTAAAAAGTCTTAGATTAATGAGGTTTGTATTTTCACCTCTCACCAGCTTTAATTCCCACCAAATGTTAATTTAAAATATGGTAAAACCTTGACACATCATCACTCAAAATGTTTTTCTCACAGGTAATTTTTATGTAAAAAGATAAAATTTAGGGTACGAATAGCTGAAAAGATTTTTACCATATAGAATCTCTTTTCATTTTAGTTAAAAGCATTTGTTGGAATAGATCAAATTAGCAGACTACTATCCAGAAATTTTAATGACTTTTTTTTAATTAAATACTAAAGGATATCAATTGAATTTCAGCAGAAAACAATTTTAAGTAGAGCGACCTTTCACTTATCTGTCTTTTGTTTGCAATTTCAACTATTGGTCTAAGAAAACAATAATGACCACTACTCACATATATGCCAGGAACATATTACTCAAAAAATTGAATAGAAAATTAAAGAATTCTACACAATAAAATATTTGTGGTGTCTTTGAAGATAATTGAAAAGAGTCTTAGACTGTCTGTCTCATGAAAAATGAAGGTAAGGGGAGAAAATTATGTTCACTTAACGTTGCTACAAGACTCATAAGGAATCTGGGGCTGAGGGATGTGTAGATAGGTCGTTGTTTCGTTCTGGAGTTCTTAAATTCCCTCAAGTTTATTTCAAATCTTAGTTGTAACCAGTAACATTGTAAAGTCAGTTTCGAGTTTTCTCTTTTGTTTGTTGATTATCATTCCTAGTTTTTTTTGGCTGCAGTAAAAATCATTCAAGTTAAGTAGATTGATTTTTTACTTTTCTTTCGATTACATTGTCAAAACGAAAATCCCCTAATGTTGCGGATAAGTTGAATTGAAGAAGAATAAAGATGTGTGAAGGCGCAAAAATGTAATTTCTGTTATTTTTTTAATTATTAACTTTTATTTAATCCGATGCTCGTATCAATTTGAAATTGGGTTTCATACACGAAAATTAGCTTTAATTTTAATGTTTTAGGAGACTTTTAGGATAAAATAAGATTGTTTCTATATATATCGAAATTTCTATACAGTCGAACACCTCTATAGTGATTCCTCGGTTGTAGCGAACCTTTTAATTGGTACGAACTGACGCCCTATGTCATTAATACAATTCCATATGCTTATAACGATCCAGAAACACAAAAAAAATCGGCTATAACGATCTTAAAATGTCTGAATTTTCAAGTTCTTTTTTGCACATGCCCCAATGACATTCTTTAGCAATTGTTCTTTAAGCGAACTCCATCTTCTACAATGCTGACCCCTTTTTCTAGGAAATCCCCAGTCCAAACCACATTCCTCCTCAAGAACAGCTGCTTCTTCAGGGGGTGGGGGGGGGGGGCGAGCCGGTTTTCAAGCCCCCTCAATTTTCTCAATTGGTTTTAGTCAGAGGACGAGATTATTGGTCACTAGTGCGTTTGCTCTAATTTTTAGTTTCCTTTCCACTGTAGATAATCGTGTGAACTAGGTAGAAATGATCATGGCCAGTGTAAATAAACGCAAAGCATTTTCTGTTGAAGAAAAAGTGCAATTAATTTGCAAATTAGAAAGTGGCGAAACCCAATCCTCACTTTGCAAAAAATTTTCGCTCTCAAAATCTACTGTAGCCACTATTTGGAAGAACCGTGATGCAATTGTTTCTGCCTATGAAAGAAACATAAAGGGCTGTAAAAAAATGCAAAAAGCAGAAAGGCAAATGAATTTGCCGAACATTTTAATGAAAAAGGTTTTGTCTGTTCTAACGGGTGGTTGGATAGACTGAAGAAACGGCACAACATAGCGAGTGGAAAAGTTGTGGATGAAGCTGCAAGTGTGTGCTCTTCTGATGTGAAGGATTGGATGCAAAATGTTCAGCCGAACATCATTCGAGATTACGACGAAAAGGATATTTTTAACGCCGATGAAGCGGGCTTATTTTATAAGCTGACTCCAAATCAAACATTGAAGTTAAAAGGTGAAAAATGTGTCGGCGGAAAACACTCCAACATAAGGATAACCATTCTTGTTTGTGCTAAAATGACTGGCTCTGAAAAACGAAAGTTGATGCTTATTGGACAATCGAATAAACCCAGGTGCTTTAAGAACGTGAAGAAACTCCCTGTAGTTTATAAATCAAACAAAAAATCTTGGATGACTGCTGACTTGTTCCAGGAGTATCTCCAACAATGGGATAAGGAGCTGTCCCAAGGGAAAAGAAAAATTGTTGTGCTGATAGATAATTGTTCAGCACATGTTGAACCAAGGAACTTACAATGGATTAAAGTAGTTTTTCTCCCTCCCAACACTACTTCAGTAATGTAACCGATGGACCAGGGAGTATTCGTAGCCTTAAATGTCATTACAGAAAACAGCTAATCTTGCGCATTTTAAAATGTTACGATAACAACAAGGACTGTGACATTTCCCTCCTTGATGCCATTGTTTTGGTTGAAAAATCTTGGAGGATGGTATCTGACTCAACTATCAGAAATTGTTTTCGTCATGCTGGACTTAGAAAAACGCAACAGAATGACGATAAAGGCAATGATGAAGACGATGATGATGACAACATTCCCATTTCCAAGTGGCTGGAAAAACACAGAGTGCACGTATTTCCTCAAAGTGAAATTGAACATTTCGAATCTTGTGATCACGACGTTGCTACTACTGGTGAAGTTAGTGACAGTAATATCGTATCAGAAGTAAGCGAAAAGATGAACTTGACTTTAGATATGGATGACGATTCTTCGGACACTGATGAAGGAACAAAAGATGCAAATCCAGGACCGTCCATTTCCGCTGCAAAAGCAGCTGTAAATATTTTGAACAATTTTTTTGCGACTGAAAACATTGACAAACATATTGTGGATTCTTTTGCAGTAGTTGAGAAAAAAATTAATGATGTGTATATAAAATCTAAAAGTTTTCAACCGAAAATAACGTCTTTCTTCCATGCTACTGATAAATAAAAAAAAGGTAAAATTTTAATTTGCTTATTATTGAGTAAAATATACATAGTTACTAGTTATTTCTAAAACTTCATTTTATTACCCTAACTATTAATGAAGTCATTGTGCAAGTATGATGTTTATTATTGTAAAATATTACCAAATTTTGACTTTTTTTTTGGAAAATCGGATGTAACGAACCCCCGGTTATAGCGATCTCTCAAGTCGGTCCGTTGAGGGTTCGTTATAGCGGGGTTTGACTGTATATCGAATTTTTTTCCGACAATTTGCTACTTCGATATATGGAGGTCTGACTGTATATTATGGTACAGCTGCAACTGCACTCGTCAATGGTCATCAAGGAAGAATCAGATTTGAGAGTGTTGACAAGACTTTGAAATTGGATTCTGATGATGAAATTAAAAATTTGCATGACAAAAGCCTAACTTTCAACAAAACAATTGTTTTCAAGACTCATGAATAATGGAAGCGTTTTGATATTTTATTATTTATGTGGGTTTTTGGGGCAACATGTGGGATATTCTATAAATATAGCACCACTATTGTGGTATGGAAAATAGTCCAAAAACAATGTTAGTATTCCTTAGAATGTGTAACATTTTACTAGATAAAATTATTCTTTAATTAATAATTTAAATTTCATTTCACTTTATAATAATGAAACAAATAAAAATAAATAATTATAGAAAACTGAAAAATGAGTCTGCGTCTGTCTAGGACTAAATTAATGTCAGACATTTAAAAGACTAGCAGACCAATGAAAAGCCAAAATTAACACATTTTGAGAGCATGTGAACGAAATTCGCAAGGTCCAAAGACACCAAGTGCTAAAAAGAAATATAATGCATGATTCAGGTAATAAAAAACTCTGAATTTTGTTGAAATTACTTTGTTTCCACAGAAACTATTTTGTTTTGAACAGCTTTGCTAAGCTAAACTTACTTACTTACTTAGCTTACTTACTTAAGCTAAACTTCTCTCCTTCCTTCTAAAAAAAAAACTTGATTCTTTCTTCATAACATTGTAGGGAATTCATGAGCTGAGGATTAAGCACCGAATAATTTCAGTTTATTTAGACCTTTGCATTATGTTACTGGTTGTATTAGAACAGTAAAACATTTTCCTTCCCAAGGGTGAATGAGTGATAGGTTTGCCAAAGTTTTACCAAATGATTTTCACAAGACATGCAAGCATTCATAAGCAACTACCTTCTCGAAGGACTCTCTTGTCTCAGGCTCCCCAGGCCAAAGCTTGTGCCTGTCCTTCTTATCCAGTTGGGCATTAAACGGGAGACCAGATGGGGGAGGGGGGAGTGTTAATTCCATCATGGCAGGAGGGATGTAGATAGGATGAGGAGGAATGGGTACTGCTTTTCCCCAACCTAGTTTCATTTCAAAACTCATTACATCTTTGCCTGAAAGTAAAATAATCAGTAAATGAATACTGTCAATAATGATAACAAAACATTTAAAGCTTCATATTAGTTTAGCTGCACAGCTAGATGATACATGTAGAAATCTACACTGATGCATCTTCAATTTAACAAGCAAAAATCTAATGTAACAAAATCTGATGTAAAAAAAATAGTAGTCGATACATCTTTAAATAAATTTCATTAATCATAAATTCAATTTTACTTTTAAACACATTCAATAGTTTTGTTCTCCCCTTTTTTTTTAGTATTTTCAGCAGTCAGATCCTAATAAATACCAAAACTATGTATCTGTAGTTTGGCAGAGTACAACACAAACTCAAGCACATAAATAGACAGAGGCATGTAAAAGATTTTGGATGTGCCAAAGTGAAATTTAATCCCTTGAAAAAGACAATGGATACTTTCATACTTTGAAAAAAAACTCAGCTATATCTCCGATAGCAGTACAACTTCATTTAAAATTTCTTTAATTCAACAATACATTTTTAGATCAGCCAAACCATATTGCATTTTGTGGAAGCCTTTCTGCATTTTAACTATATCTTCCGTCTTTTCGCTTGGAAGATGAAATTGTCGGCATTTTCAATCTAAATTTAGAAATAATTGTTATCTTTCCAGTTTCACTTCCTTCAACTTCTTTCATACTTCCAGTTGTTTCAAAAGCCAAGAAGGCTCACTTTCATTGTGAAACAATGACCTCATGGTGGAGTGACCTTAGTGAGCTTAGTACCAATAAAACGTAAAGTTCCACATAGAATTTTTTTTTTCCTTTATTAGCCAAAAAATATAGATAACGTCTACAAAATTGAATCAAAACTCTTCGAATCCAGGCTTTTGTAATTAAAACCAGGGCCGTCCCGACGGGGGGGGGGGGGGGCGATCGCCCCGGGCGCTATATTAATGAGGGGTCGCCGCAAGGCACCCCTCGTTTCGACGGAACACAACGACATTCACACGAAAACGATATTTTCAAGAGGGGCGCTTTGCGGCGCCTCTCATCGTATAAAATGCCCCGATTGTATAAAATTAGGGGTGCCTTGCGGTGCCCTTTCATTTCGTGTATCATAGACACACAAAATAGGGAATCATTGCAATGATTCTCTATTTTTTCCTAGGGCATGAAATTATTCCTCTCTCTCTAAATCTCCAAAACATTCGTTTCCTTTGTATCATTGAAGTAGATACAATTTTTGGGAATATAACTGTTTAGAATCAAACAAAAGGTACTTCTCCTTTGTCTAGGAGCTACCAAATTTGCTTGAATTCTGCCCGCCCCTGAGTGCAGTGACGTAACCATAAAAAAGTTTTAAGAGGACACGTTCAAAAAAAAAAAAAATCTTTTTGGTCAGAAAGGGAAAAAGGTCAAAAGTTGTTCGGTTAAAATTTTGAGCATTTAGTTCTAAAAACGCAATTTTAGCCTTTAAAATGTGATTATAGGCCATGTTTATTGAAGTTACGGTAAGGGCTCAGAGAAGTTTTCCAATCGATTATTTTTTTAGATAGATTAAAATCAATTCCTTCTCCCCCTGCAAGTTGTAAATTGAAGTTTCAAAAACGCAACTTTAAACAAACTTTGAAGATTTTATGGATAGGAGGATATGGAGCATTTTAAAGGAAAATTGTTCAAAATTATGGTTCAAAAAATTTAAGCATTCAGGGGCTGTTCAACTTAATTTTTTTCTAAGTGTCATTTAAAAAATCCATTGTTTGTGATATTAAAGAAAGGCGGCATGGGGACCCTTGCACGAATATTTTTCTCAAACTCAAGTTTTAAAATGCAATTTGTAAGGCCATATTTTGTAACATTAGGGACGGTGATTTTTCGAAATTAGAGCTCCAAAAACGCCATTCAGAGCGATTTTCAATGTTGTTGAGTATTTGTGAGCTTCTTCCTAAAACTTACAAGTATGATGCAAAAGATTGTTGTTCTGCTCATTAATATATAAAAAAAATAAGTATCTATTATGCATTGATGTTATAACTATCTTGATTTTTCATTGTGTATAGGGAGGGGATTTCGCCAGGAAACTTTCGCCCCAGGCGCCGTCTGCTCTTCGGACGGCCCGGATTAAAAGCCATTGTTCTCTTTCTTAAATAGCACAATCACACTTAGGTTCACTAAATTGAGTTATTATAAAAATAGTACCATTTAAATTTTTCATTGCTCTTTCGCCATCTTTCCTATTCATAAAAGCAACAAAACCACAATTTCGGCCTCTGGCACGTTCCTCATCGGATCGAGGCCACATTATCTTAACGCTGGCAAGTGGTCCGAACCTGCCGAACACTTCACAGAGCTGCTGTTCAGTCATCTGAAACACAATGGAATAAAATCTCAATTAATTTTTCAATTTTAAATATATCAATAAATATAACATATTTGCCATGTATAGCATAGGGAAATGCCGATAAAATGGAAGTAATCAGTGATTGCCCGCTATGCTGATTTTTCATAATCGGCTGGGAAAATATTTTTTAGTTACACTTTATTAATTTTAAAACTTTTAAAGCAGGTTCTAATTGAGCAAGAAACCAAGATATACAAATTTATAAAAAATACCTGAATGTAATTTTCAACAACGTAAATATAAAATTTGTGTGAAACTCAGGGGTCATAACGCATATTTGACGGTCAAAAAGTTGGAAAAGTAGGATATTTTTGCAAAAAAGTAGGAAAAGTAGGAAAATGTAGGACCAGTATTTTAATGCAAAAATAGGAAAATTTCAAAACAATTAAAAAGTAATTGAACAATACTTTTAATGAAAAACGTCCTTTCATATTTTTAACTTGCCAGTACATATCTTACATGCAAAATATATAAATAAATGAACAAACAAACAAAATTCAAACATAATTATACTTAACTGGAGTACTATATACACTTCTTTTAGGTCAACTCAACTTCTTATTCGAGTTATTAAAAATTACATTTCTTTGAAGTTTTTTTTTTTTTTTTTCAAAATATTGGTAAGCATGAAATCAAAAAATGTGTACAATACTGATGTAGAAGCAATATTAGATTGTTGACTGCAAAAACTTCAAACTATAAGTAAAACTTACAACTTTTTAGAGCTGTTGGTGCATAAAGCTTTGTTTATTATAGTTTTACCATTTTTTTAAATTTTAATAAAACATCATTCATAAGCATGGAATCAAAAGCTATGTACAATACGTATGTCGAAGCAATATTAGATTGTTGACCTCGGAAACTTGTAACGTTTTAGAGCTGTTAGTACATAAGGCTTTGCTATTTTAATTTATTATTTTTAAAGGCCACATCCTTAGTTATATGCCGTATCCTAAAGCTCAGTTACATTTCCTCTAAAATTATTCTTTTAAATGAAAATTTTATTAATTTTAAATTGTAAATTTCCTTTTTTAAATACAGTCGACCAATGCGATCCGACTTACGCGAAATGGCTATAACGCGATTTTTTCACCAGTAAAGAATTTTAAACCTAACGCGAATTCCTGGCGTAGCACGAAAATTTTTGGAAAAGAATTGTGGTGTGTAAATATCGGCTTTGTTATTGGCTACTAAATTTTTCTTTTTCATCCCTTTAGCATCACTGAGAACGGAATTTCCTACACCATTGCTTATAAAAATAACAACTCCTCATTTTTGTTCATTATTTTCATTCTAAATGTGAAAGTTGATAAAATATAATGACACCTAAGAGCGCTGTTTCATCTAAAGTTTGTGAAGATAGAAAGAAAAAGAGAAAGTTTCTGACAAATGAAGAAAAGCTAAAAATTATATGCTTGAAATATGATGAAAATAAAATGCCTCAAAGACAGCACGACAATTAGGTATGAGTAAATCTTCCATTTGTACAATTAAAAGCGAAAAACAGGAAATCCGTAAAAGTTTACCGAGTAGTATCTAAGCATAATGCAAAAATGATGAAAATGGAAGAAGCTCTCGTATTGTGAATTTAAGAAATCATTAAGAGGGGTTTCGTCATAGATGGAAACGTTATAAAAGAACTAGTGAAGCAAATGTATTGTGTATTTAAGTCTCCTTCTTCTTCTTACTTATCTCTCTGTTCTAAATCAAATCAGATCCATGAGGTTGTTCGCCTTAATCAACTTCAAGACAGAAGCAGGTCTCCTCCGTAGATCCTCGCATACCAAACCAACACAAAATATCAGATGTTGTGCAGTGGCCTCTTCAGTATGACATTTGGTGCAAACTGGGAAAGTCCTATTACCATGGGAAAATCTGAGGGTTTTTAGATGACCTGTGCTCAGGCGAGTCAAAGCAGTTTGATCTCTCCTGTCACCCTCAAATCCAAGGGAAGCACCAGGACCCTCGCAAAAATACCATGGATGCTCAGGAGGACATCTCCAAGAGCTGTTTATAGTAGTCTTACATCTGGAGTATAGTTCAAGGTACGTCAGAGGATCCCCACTATTCTGTGTCATAGTAGAGTCCTCTTACGCTGGTCCATCCGCAGTATCGTTATATCTCAAATTCACATGAGATGGAGTCCATTGTAAATGGAGATCACAAGAACCGGACAGACTCTTGAGTTTTTTAACAAATCTTATTCCCTTTTGATCTCCAATTTTGCAAGAATTGGATTGAACTGCAGCTGCCTGATAGGATCCATGTCTCTCTATCGAAACGTTGCTCAGCAATATAATCCAGAGCCATGTCAATGGCGATCAATTCAGAGCAGAACATGGAGCAGTAATCAGTATTTCTACATTTAAGAGATATTTCTTCATCTCCAGACTTAACAACAACTCCACTTCCATTGTTCCCTTCAACTCTGCTGCTGTCTGTGTAAATCAGAACAGCCTCAGTAGGAATACTATTAATCACTTCTAAAGCAACCTGTCTTAAGTATTCTGTATGTTGAGTTGTTATTTATGCGGATAAATAACTCTGTATGAAAATAAACCGCAGGCATCTGGTTCAATGGGGTTTCGATGGGTTTTAAAGAATTGAATTCCACAGTAAGTTTTAATACGTTTAACTTCTCAGCACTGCTGAGAGGACTATTCCTTTTCAATCTTTGGTTATTTTGCCATTCACATACAAAGTTTGCAGTAGGATGCTGATCACGGTAACTCATGAGCTTGCTGAAGTATTTTGTAAGGTTAGGGATACTTCTTAACCACAATGGCTGCAAATCAGCCTTATAAAGGACAATATCGGTTGGGGTGCTTTTTCGCAGACCTGTAATTAAACGTGCCGCACTCAGTTGCACCTTTTCTAGCTTTTTAAGATTTGTATCTGATGCGACATGATATATTTGATATCAATATTCAAGAATAGGTCTAATTAAGGCAATATAAGTTGTTTTCAATGTTCTGGCGTCAGCGCCCCAATCGCAACCGGAGATGAACATTAGTATATTAAGTCTCTTTCTAGCTTTAGTTACAATCAAATCAATGTGCTTGTTACACGTTATTTCAGGGTCAAGTACGATTATTTAACAATATATAAGAATAACGGTTTGATCACACAGCATACATCTTAATTTTCTTAAGTTACAATTATCATTACTGGATCTACTGTACATTACAGCTATAGTGCATTTGTTTTTCTTACTACATACTGTACGTACTGTAGTGGCTTATTTTATGTCTTTCTTTCCCATTAATCATTGATTTTTTGCATCATAGCAGTATTTTCTGTGGTATAAAACGTTATGTTTTTAAAAAATAAATAAAAACTCAGTTTTTTTATGTAAGAAACAGTAATGTATAGTTATGAAATGGTTTTTAACAGTTTGAGGTGGTGTTTACAAGTGTCTAAAATAATTGGGTATGTTTATAAAAGTTTTTACACATACCCTTTTCCACAACGCGAAATTTCAACTTGAACGAGTGATCTTGGAACGCATCCCTCGCATAAGTCAGGAGTTGACTGTACTAATATGTAAATTTAACTAAATACTTCTAAAATGCTAGCTAAAAGCATGAAAGTAATTTATTTAAAAAAATAATAATAAAAAAAAGAAGAAGAAACATAATAGTTTGTCCACTGTAATAGGAAATTTGAGTTTATTGTTTCAAAGCAGTTTGCGCATTACCGGTAGAATGATATGAAAAACATTAATTATCCAGTATCGCAGGTTGACAGGCAGTATCTTGAACGTAATACGAACAAATATGTAAAGTTATATATCACTGAGCAAGAACAAATAAGACATGGGTACCCCCCTACAAAATTAAAGGTGCACTACCTTAAATACCACAAAAAAAAAAAAAACAATATATAGGAAGCCCCCCAAAAACAAATACCCCTTAAACCATACCCCCCCCCCCAAAAAAATCAACATTTGAGACTTTGTTCAATACACTAGTAGCAACATTAAAACATTAAATCAAATATACAGTTTTTGCTGCAACACTTCTAGAATAGTATGCAATTATTCAGCTAAATGTATATAATTATTAACTTAATAAAGAAAATGAAAAACCTTTAAATATTGAGTGAATACAATAAAAATAATTATGTCATATATAGCAGGAAAAAAACAAATAGAAAATATTTACAGGACACATAGTTGAAACTATATTTACATGGCTTATATAAAAACAAATATAGAAACATAAGAAAGGGTAAGTCAACCTTTGGGTTCAAATTTCCAAGATAAAGATTCGTAGTGCTTGGATCACCAGTATCGTAGGATCCATAAGACGGATACCTATAATCATCACCTAAAAAGAATTCAGCAAGTATTTTAACATCTTATACAGGTTAAACCACAAAAACTAAATTCAAGCACAAAATTTAGCATTTAGTAAAAACATTTAAAAATTAATTTATAAAAAAAAATCTCTAAATACAATACAGTGGCCGCCGCTTATTTGAATCATATTTGTCCTAAACAGTTTTGATTCCATAAAGCAGCTGATGCAATAAAGTGGCGAATTCAATAAAGCTGGATCTTGTTCTGTTTTTGACAATTTGGTTCATTAAAGCGGTTGATTCAATTAACCACTGATTCAATTTACTGGCGTCCACTTTATTAGTAATCTGTTTTATAGAAACAATGTAAAAAATACTTTCTGATTTATCAATTTTAGTCGCAGCTCACTAAATATGCATGAAATGAACATTTGTAACATAATGAACACTGCAAATGATAAAAACATAAGTAAGAATAAAAACGCCAATAGCATCATAAGTGATATCAATCACATACCTAATCTTATCTGATTTTCAACAGGTTCAACAGGTCGGCCAACTTTTACCTGTTCCTTCACAACATTTTTTAAACGATGCCTTTCCTCCCTTTCTTCCTGAATCCTAAAAAAACAAATAGAAACATAAAATTATTCAAAACAATTATATTTCTGACATTAATATGATAAAGTTAAAAAAAGGGGGGGGCTTACATCCTTAATTCTTCTTTGAATAGTTCAAGATTACTTTTCTTTTTTTCCTTTTCACGTTTTTTGTTCTGAAACCAAAAGTGTAGAACTAAGTAAATTAAAGCATCAATTATACATTTCATTTACTAATCGTTTCCCCTGTTCTAGGTATTAATAAATCATAAAAGTATTCTTTAAAGTTTTATTTCAACATAAAAAGAGTTATTAATTCAACATATTTTGAAACGATTTAAATAATCTCCAGAAAAAAAATTATGTGTTTAAGTTACAAAAAACTTTCTATGTAATTGCAGTAATTCTAAAGCTTTTTCATTAGATCAAACAACCACAAAAAAGCACAGAAATCACCGTTTTATTCACACCAATTCATTATTAGATTTCAATAGGGTTGGCACGTTTTTGCCATAGGTGTAAAAAAACGTTAAAAACTGTCCCCACAAAAATGGGAAAAAATACCTTGTTTATCTGTGGTTTCCTTCTAACTAAAAAAAAAAGAATAAGAAGTAGTCAGTCTTTAAAAAACGATAAAATACAGATTGATTTTGCATTTTTTAAAATGCAGTCATGTTTTTGAAATATTTATTAGCTACTTGAATGTTCAATTGTAGGTTTACATGTTTTTAGTACCTACACATGTATGTGTAAGTGTGTCCTGTATACCATATTACTGTATAAAAGACAACATGACTTACTACATCAAATTGGGAGATTGAAAAATAAATTTTTATTTCATGGATTCCTCTTCATTGTACAAATTTATTTGCAAAACAGATTAGATTTTTATCAGAAATTTGACTCTCAGTATTTTTAATGGATTCAGTAATTTTTGAAGGATTAAAGAAGAAAGACAGAGAAGAAAAAAAGAAGGAAGGGAGGTTGCTGGATGAATTCAACATGTCTTAATTTTATGCATCCGATTAAAATAATTGGGTCTGCAGATGCAAAAATCCATAGATTAACTTGCAAGTGTAGTAAAAAAAAAAAAAAGACAGTGATGAGTTTCTTCACACAATCATGCAATTTCAGTATTTTTCATCCTATTTGGGTCACATGTCTCATATATTTTAATTGATTATCCTCAAAAAACATTTTAAAGTTTTAAATACCAAATACATGTTAAAGAAATATCTCATTAATATTCTAATTTGAAGTCTTAATTGCATTATATACAAAATAATACTGTTCTTAGCAGATTTCTTGAAGTCTAGCCAATATTCCTAGCTTTTGCTAATTTTTCCACTTTTTACCAGTTTTTGCCACTGTCCCGTTTACCAGTTTTTGCCACTGTCCCGTCTAATATACCATTTAGCCGGCAAAATGCCCAACCCTACATTTCAAACACAAATCTTACCCTTTTGTCAATTTAATTGCTAGAGCAATAGCTTTAAAAAATTGAAGTAAACATTTCAGAAACGAAATACAGTCAATTTGTGATAACTCAAAGTTTGATAACTCGAATATTACTAAAACTTGAAGTTTTTATTAAGTCCTAACCCCTTTGTCTTTAACTCCATGCTAATTATTTTCATTATCTCGAAGTTAATTTTCTTTGTATCGAAGTTTTTTCAAAGACGACTTGAAATTTATTTTGAAAGAACGAAGAAAAAAAGAAAGAAAGAAGTGAATATGAGAGAAAAACTAATTCACCTTCACTTGCAATTCCTGCACAATAGACATCTAAAGCAAGAGGAGCACCTGTTGAGCCAATGGTGCGATAAAGAAGTTACACATGCGGAAATGAGTTAGCTTGTTTTCTTTCGTTGTACTGTACTGTTTACACTCAGACATGTTTCTGGGCTACAAATTTGTTTTTAAGCTGTCAAGTCAACTGATTGTACCTTTATTTAAAGGCTGACCTAAGTTGAGATGCGTTCCCCTTCATTCTTTAGTTTGATCATTTGCTGATAAGTTCTTGAGACAGAGTGAGTTCAGGGGTCTGCCCAGGATTTTTCACAGGGTCCGTTTTTTGTGAAAAATCAAATAATTTTGTGAAAAATGAATTAATTTTGTGAAAAATCAAAAAATTTCGCAAAAAAAAAAAAAAAAAAAATTGTTAAAACAAAATTTTAGAATTTAGAGATGGCACAAACTGCATCAATTAAACTTAGAGCTGAGTGTTTTCCTCTTCTATGACGAGAAAATCATTCTGGATTTTTTTTCTGATATTTGGCGGAGGGGGGGGGGGGCATCGCTCATTCAAGTATCAATATTTATCTACAATTCTGCATTATGTTAAATTATACTAGATATATTTCTGTACAGTATTTAAAATAATAGTAAAAAAAATATAAATGAATAAAACAAAATTCAGAATAGAGTTCAGCATTCAACTTTTTGACCCAAGACACTCTTAAAAAGCACAGAATTTCGTTTAAAACTTATAAATTCCGTGATTTTAACAAAAACAGAAAGATATTTCAATTGTTTACCTCTTAACAAAGCGTAATCATCAAAAATTCGAAAAATCGGATTCCCATAGCGGATGCAAAGAGATCGCAATTCTCAAAGTGAAGGCATCAAAACTATAAAAACGGCTTGTAAAAGAAATATTTTTGATAAAATTATTTTAAAATTGCATTTTAGAGTCCTATGATAACATATCATTAATATCTGTGGACACAGTTGACCCCCCCCCCAAAAAAAAATAATAATAATAAAATAAAATAAACCATCTATTCAGCATTTTTATTTTTGACTCATTACAAAAAATGGAATTTTGCTTTAAAAACTTGAAATGAGAGTTAAATAAAGAGACTTTTCATTTATTTGAATCCTAATAAAGCGAAGTTAGCTTGAAAAAAGAACAAAATATGATTCTCATATCGGATGCTAAAAGACTGCATTTTTCAAAATATAGACATCTAAAGAAAAAAAACGGTAATTAAAAGAGTTTATTTAAAGTTAATCATCCTTGTTAGCATCGAAAAATCAAAACCCATATAATTTTCTCCCAAAGTAACAATCAAACATCGCACTGCACCATAAAAACGCAAATATTGACAAGCCCACAAAATGATGAGAATATTTTCTAATCAAGTCATTATTAAAGGTTCAACGCCAGACGCTAAGTGGTGATAGTTTTGAAGTTGGTAACCCTATCTGAAGCGATCATATTTTTTCCTCACCCTTACTATCCCTTTGCAGTTCTAAGTTCATTTCGCAGATATATATTATTATTGTTTATTAAATCATGAGTGGGAAGGGGGGAATGCTTACCAATGCCCTTTCAAAAAAGTTTACAACAACACTGCTGCTAATTAGCTGTGATAAAACAAACAACCATTATATTTATTTGGCAGTAGCAATTATTTATCGCTTGCAGGAGCACCTCAAGAGTGCCGATTTTTTCTTTTTTTCAAAATTAGCTGATTTTGTATAAGCTGATCCCTCTAATTTGACTTAAAAAAAGGTTCCAAAAATTATCGGTTTATACACAGAAATATGCGTTTTTTTTGCTTTCAGATTTGCTCTTTCAATAAACAATTTGTGACAGATCCGATCTTGTTTATCAGAATTTTGTGAAGGGTCCGTTTTGTTTGATTGGGATTTTGTGAAAGGTCCGTTTTGTTTGATCGGGATTTTGTGAAAGGTCCGTTTTGTTTGATCGGGATTTTGTGAAAGGTCCGTTTTGGTTGATCGGATTTTTGTGAAGGGTCCGTTAACGGACCCAAATATCCTCTGGCCAGACCCCTGGAGTTTTCTTTACTATTAAAGATGTCTAAGCAAATACACTTTGTCAATGATATTAAAAGAAAAAGAGAAACTACTAAAGTACTAGAATCTATGAATCCGAATTTGAAACGAATGAAGAAGTGCACCTTTACTGAAGTAGATTCAGCTCTATTCAAGTGGTTCCAGCAGTATCGAAATCAAAACCATGCTTCTGATTTTTTTTCTCTTAATATTTTTGATTCAATTGTGCATATTGTGCTTAAAAACTTTTAAGTTCCGTAATTTTGTCTCTTATGTGTACATATTAAAATATTTGATGGTTTTTAATATCAGGGTTCATACTCACTTTGGATAAAAAAAAATTCCACGACTTTTCCAAGACTTCTTCACGACTTCATAAAAATTTTCATGACCTTGTTGCACGATAGATAATAGTACTATTTAATGTCAAGTTCCTCAATTTTCGGAAATAGGCATTTAGCAAAACTTTTATATGAATGCCACTACCTCATCTAAGAGCTTACTTGTGCTTGTTATTGAAAAAATGTCTATGCATACCATAGGAACTAATTATAAACTGTTCTTATTTATCAGTAACATATAAATTTAAGTGAAGCAAAAATATAGAGAATGCAATATACTGATGCTTAAATGTCAAAAAATAGGGCAGAATAGTAATGAATGGGACAAAGTTTGCATGAGTCATTAAAATTTTGAAAAATAAATTTACTTTATAAAAATATTGCCCTTAGGTGTCAATAGTGCATCTAACCATCCATGTAGCTTGACAGTATTTTCGTTCTTTGAAGTAAAGCCACGTTTTTCAGTAAATACATCTTTTTAAACCAGATATTTCAGCTGGCCGCATGGAATCAGTTTTGCGAGCGGTATGTTGTGCACCACTGTTTTAGAGTGTTAGAATTCCCCTATTTCAATGTTCTATCGCCTGGCAAAAGTATTGATTTTCTAAAGCCTTCAACAAATTAAGATAATCTCTGATATATTTTATAATGATTTTGTTACGAGTGGTTGAAATGAACTCAGATGCAACTAAATTACTTCTTGAGTGGGTGAGGCAAAATCAAAAACATATAATTCCACCACTACAGAATATAAAATATAAGAGGTGCTGAAAATAAAGGCGAATTTAAAGTGATGGTCCAGCAGTAAAAGTACATTGCGAACAAAAAAAGCAGGCAGCTGTTACAAAAGAGAATGCAACAGAATTTCAAAACTCACGATTTATTTTTGGGATCATTCAATTTTCCAGTATTAATTTAATATCTTTAACAAGCAATACTTTTAAATCACTCAAGGTTTTTAATGCTTTTTTAGCATGTTTCTTTCTTACTGCTCAACAAATTTTTCCATGACTTTAAATACATTTCCATGACTTTTAATGAAAATATTAATTTTCCATGACTTTTCCAGGTCTGAAATTTGTTTATACTTTTTCTATGAATTTCCAGGATTTCCATAATAAGCCGTACGAACGCTGTAATTAAAATGTTGAAAAACGAAATTAGCCGTAAGTCGAACTTCCGATAAGTTGAAGTTTTTCGTCAGTCCCTTTTGATTTGAGTTA